>NC_056714.1:26087004-26127004 GCF_018831695.1 Puntigrus tetrazona | reverse complement strand
AAAGTTTGAGGAGCGTGAGTACAGCGCGTGTGAAATGAATTCAAAGCTTTAGGGGATCTTACGATACTCTTGAACGGTCCGCCGCGCAGATCGCCTCTGTCCTGACCGCTCTGTAACTGTGACCGTGTAGACGCCGGCGTCCGCTGCTTGATAACCCCTCATCTTAAGCGTGGCTCCCTGCTGTTCCAGAGTCACTCTCCCATCGGAGGCTTTACGAGGAAACTCGGCCAGCGTTGAGCTCGTCCCAGAAGTCTTTGCGACGTGGTCCCACGTCACTTTAACGACGTGCTCTCCATCCAGCAGCTCGATCTGTGCCTGCAGTATCAGGTCGTGGCCTTTGATGACATACAGCAGCTGCTGGTTTGTGAAGCGGACGGACAAACCCTGACCGCTCCAGAGCCCTGCCGTTAGATACATCACAAAACATACAGTCATATCTGCAGTTATGATTGCGTGAGCTTCGTGCAAAAGCATTTAAAAAACACTGTTAAATCGCAAACGGACGTTATTGAAATAATCTCATTTGACTGCAAAATATAAAAAAAAAAAAATGCAAAAATGCAAATATTAAAAAAAAAGTTATTTAATTACATAATTATTTAAAACAAACTAACAAAAAAATAGACATTTTATTATCAATGTTAAAAATTGTTTTGCCGTTTATTTTTTGTAGATACTGCAATATACTTCTTTAATAAAAAAAAAAAAAAAAAAAAAAAACAGTACAAAAACGTAAAATTTTCATGTAATCATTTTTCAAACATAGATCCGTTTATGGTTTTATTATTATTAAATTATATATAAATCTGTGCTGTGTATTTATTATTGTGTTTTATTTTTCGTGGGACTGATATTTTTCTGGTCTCTTTAAAAATACAAAGTTCGCATTATTTAAACAATTAAATTTTATTTAATTTAAATAAAATAAATTTAATTAATCTGATGAAACGGCCTCCATCTAGACTGTTTATAGTAGTCAACAAATGCAAACCTTAAAAAAATAAATAGTTATTTGTTAGTTAAGGCTTAATATAGTTGTAATAATAACATATGCGCAAATCATGATGAAATGCATTTATTGGAAGTAGAAATAATTCGTTAATTCAGCTGTAGGCTGTTTATCCTGGCTAAAAAAGGTGAATGTTAAAAGAAGAACTATTCAGCTAAATATTGTAAATTAGTCATTTGCAGTACTATGAAGCCATGCTGATATTTTTGCAACGCAGCGATGCACATCTATGGATTCTCTGACGAATAAAATGCTTAAAGGGTTTTAACTAAGCATACGCTTTGGCTGAATACTGCAAGCCGCGAAACACGATCCACGTAAACACAGACTCGCAGAGTAACTCACAGCAGATGTGCAGAAGCAGGACCGTCCTGAAGAATCGTGGGTCCGGTCGTGGCTCCATGTTACCTAGAACGAGCACAAAGTTCAGACGCGGTGGCTTTATGAGCGAGAGCACTGGGCGCTTTTCTTACCTCACCTCTCGTAACTTCCTGAAAGAGACGCTTGTATCCCGAAACTCCTTTCCCATAAAAGCACTAGAGCGGAGCTCCCTCTGTAAACATGTTTGCGTCGCTGCAGGACGGCTGTATGCTGTGAACCCGTGCGCTCGGTTCACGGAGTTAAAGGTCTTTAGGCGTCACCGTGCTTGCGAACTGAGCCGTTTCCTTTTTCCCTTTCCTGTGGAGTAAAGCCACTATTCTCTGTTCGGACAGTGAAACCCTCCCGTCACACGCCACGCTCGAGATCCGTTCCAACGTTTTTATTCTCTTAACTCGAACGCAAATGCAAAAAACAACATATGCACCGACAGCAGATGAATAGGAACAAATACAAATGAGGTAGACGGCAAACGAATAACAATGATATACGTTTTCTTTTGTAAACAGAGCTTTTTTTTTAGATTCATAGTAAGCATTTTTACATTTTTAACAGTCAAATAATAATAATAAAAGTTGAAAGGAGAAAAAGGCAGGTAATGCGATCGCGGCGAGGACGTACGTATAAAATAAATAACCCAAAAAGTGATCAAAACAACAGGTATGTTAACATTTAAATAAATAAAATAAAGTCTTCTCTGTGGACTGTACGTTTTAAGGCAACCAGCTTCGTCGGATTCGAGTTTTCTCAACTTTTATACGAACTTAAAACAGGAAGTTGAGAAAACCTTAAATTTTAAGTTGCCTCAACCTTTTTCTTTTTACAGTGTAGAACCCCTATTGGTCCGTTCCTCTAGTGATTTCTTGTATCTTTTCAGGAAAATGAACCTGAAATAATAATAAAAAAAAAAAAAGATTTTAAGTAAACAGACTATGACAGGGGCTTATAGCTAAAAATTTTTGTATATGTATATATGTGTGTGTATGTATATATGTATATTTATATATATGTATATATATTATACTGCCCCAAAAAATTGGCTCACCCCCTTCCAATAAAGAGATCTGACTACTTATTTTCATGAGTGCAAACCTTAAAATTTTTGCACATAATGATATTCTTGGAAATTGTGTTTCCAATTTTATAGAAACAGACAGGACCCTTTTTATTCTAACGTGACGATGCCTGCGTATAAGGCAAGGTTTAAACAGCCAATGAGTCAGAAGCGGGTGACCCAATACTCTTGGTGATATATATGCAGACTTATATATGCAGAGAAAAGGAAGAATGCTCAAAGCAGGATAAAAATGATCACAACATTCACATATCTATTGTGAATATTTAATATATATCACGTAGCATTAAAACAGACGAAAGTAGAGGTCTTACCCGGCAACAAGTGCTATTACTGTTACAACTCCAGTTGCGATCAGTCCCAAACAACAAGGCTGAGATTCTGAGGAGTTAAAAACACAAGACATTAAAATCAGCTGTAGATCATCTGACTGATATTACTAGAAAGTAAAAAAAAACATATGCTGAGTGCAGTGTGTATTTATATATATATATATTTTTTTATATATATATATATAAAATATATATATATAAATAAAATATATATATATATAAATAAATAAATAAAAAAAAATATATATATATATATATATATATATATATATATATATATATATATATATATAATATATATATAAAATATATATATAATATATATATATATATATATATATATATATATATATATATATATATATATATATATATATATATATATATATTTATCTTACTTAAAAGCACTATCTAGCCACAAATGGTCCAAACAGAGCAGTGATTTAATAAACATGAGATTTATAAAAGTTTGCCAGCACTGTTCCAAACTTTTGCCTGGCAATATCAAACTATTTTTATAGGGAATATTTGATGAAAGTGCTATACAGCTTCAAAAAGTACATCTACAAAACTAAACTAAACTAAACTAAACTAAACTAAAAGCACCAGTACATGTGTACATGACCTGAATACATCAGAGGGAAAACATCCAAGTTATGAGCTGAAACGTAGCTGTTTGGGCTCTCGCCCCGATGGCACCCATGCACTGCATTGTTGAGCGAGTAATGCAATGCTACATTCCTACAAATCCGCCTGAGAAACAAACCTATCTACATCTCGGATGGCCTTAAGACGAGTCGTTGTTCTGCAAATGAACATTTTTTTGAAAGAACTCTTCCTTTAAGCAATGTAAATTAACGGGATGCTCTTGTAAAGTATTACAGCTTTTCTTTCTTTTGGACATAGCGCGGTCAACAGCGAAAAATCCATCGGAAATGTCACGCGTTCTCGAGAATAATCAGTACCTTGTGGTATTTGATAGCGTGCAGTCACTGTCCCCAGACTGCTCGTGATGATGCAGGTGTAGTTAACGCCCTTCACGGCAGAGATGTCTAGTCTACTGCCGTCTGCTAGCAGGGCGGTTTGATTGGTTACTGTAACGCCGTCAACCAACCATGAAAAGCGAGGGCTGTCCCACTGAGTCATGCCTTGATCATCTACAAGGCACTCCAGCACACGCGTCAGCGACGCCTTTAGAGGTTGCACTGAAAAGAAAACGTGCGTCAGAAAAGCAGAAACCATCCCGCTCAACTAGTTCAGCTTATTTTGAGCTTTGCACGACACGCCGTCTTTAAAATGAAACTGCTGGTGAGCTGGTGCGCGGGTCATTCACAAAGCCACATTTGCATGGTTAAAATGTAACCTGATTTACCTATCTTTCGCACTTCTATGGAGTCCTGCTTCTGGTATCCGTTGCTGTCCGTGACGGTGATCTTGTAGAGCGCAAAGTCTTCTTCTGCAACGTCGGTGACCCGCAGAAGTGCCTCTTCCTTCTCCAGCGATACTCTGTTTCCATGTGAGAGTCGGATGTTGTCCCGTCCTCGCTCGCGGTCCCACGTCACCATGTCCACCTTGTCGCCTGCATCCTTCTCGAATACGGCTTCCAGAACCAGAGTCTGGCCGAGAGCGACATACAGGGGCCGGCCGGTTTTAAAACGGACCGATATTGCTCCATGAAGACACACGGGCACTGATGGCAGTTATTGAAAAGAATTAGCATGTTATTAGTACTTTAACTAAATGGTTGAGTGAGAATCCAGATCTAGGTAGAACAACTGACTTATGTTCCCACTTTTAATAAAAAAAGGATGTAAAATAATGGCAATTAATAATTCTTTTTAGTAGGTAAACCTTTAACAAACATACAGGTACAAGCATGAAATCCCTTATTTATTTTATGTTGCTTTGATATTTATAATTACCTCAGAATGACAGGCTTTTTTTATATGTAACATGCATTTTATGCATATTATAGAAAATGCAATATAATATTTAAATAGCATCTGACTTCTGTTGTTTTCTGTAGTTTTTATGCTTTCTTTTATACTTGAATATCTTACTTTATTTTAATAGATGTATTGTTTTGTGGACAAGACCCGTGTTCTTTCTGCAAATGTTTGTTTAAAAATTGTTTAGTTTTTTTTTTAAATAGTGCTCATGATTAAAATGATTTTCGGTGATTGTGATTCTGATAGACATTTAAAACCTGCAAAAAAACCTCTCTTCTGCATGAATGCACACAGCTTTAAAGTTGCTCCCCGTGACCCAGCGTGTCTTAAAAAGAAGGTTTTATGAGTAACAGTAAGATGACATATCTAGTGGTTGAATGCAACTAAAGTGAAAAACTTTCCTATAAGGAAATTGATTTTGTCACTCCAAGGACTCAATAATTTCAAAAATAAGTAAAATAATATATATATATATATATATATATATATATATATATATATATATATATATATATATAATTAAATATTTATTATATATATAATTAAATATTTATATATAATAAATATTTAATTATATAATTAAATATTTATTATATATAATTAAATATTTATATATAATAAATATTTAATTTTATATATATATATATATATATATATATATATATATATATATATATAATTAAATATTTATTATATATATAATTAAATATTTATATATAATAAATATTTAATTATATAATTAAATATTTATTATATATAATTAAATATTTATATATAATAAATATTTAATTTTATATATATATATATATATATATATATATATATATATATATATATAATTTAAATTTTTTTTTTTTTTTTTTTTCGTATTCACAAGTCATTTTGAAAATGCATCAGTTCCTAGTGCCTTCGCTTCTGAAAGAGGATTTTTTTCGGCATAGATAAAATTCTTCATGCAAACGTGGAAAGTTTGCATGAAGGGACAAGGGACAAAGCAAGTTTTCTTCTGCTGCCCGGCAAAACGAAAAAGTAATATAACATTAATATAACCCGATCAGTTTTTACAGTTTAGCTAGTATTTCTTAACAGTGGACTCACTCAGAGTGACTGTGGCGCCAATGAGAACCCAAGCCAGCATCCATGACCCCATGACACCTAACAAGTAGACATCGTTAAAGAACTATTTCTTCGTTTGTGAGGCACGTTAAATAAACGCCCTTTAAGTCCAAATAAACGCCCTTTAAGTCCAAATAAACTTTCCTACCTTGACGTTCGAGGCTTAAATCCAGGTTTTACTTTCTGTCGTACCTCATCAAGCTCAGGAAAATACTAACTGTCCACCTGCGGCATCGCCACGCCCCCTACGCGATGACGTCGTGTGCGTGCCTGCGTTGTTTACGTTAAACATCAGCCCTCATGCGTGATTTGTATTAATTAACGCGTAACTTTTTGCGCGTCCGTCGGGGTGAGACAGCCATCGCGTTTGTTTCTGCGTCACTTCGTTTTCTACGTTAGCAAAAAAAAAAAAAAAAAAAAAGACATTATTTCGTTTTTTTCTCGAGGCGAGGCGAGTCGTCAAACAGGTAAACCAGGAAGTGACGCCGAAACCAAAGCGAGACGCAACAATGAACTCCAAAAGAAGACTGCTTAGTAAGTGCATATAACACCTCTAATTTCTCATTTAACACGGTCAAATAATTAAAACGAGTATAGGTGTGTGCTAATTGTAGCCTCTTGTTAATATGCGCCCCCATACGAGACGGTGATTGATGTCAGTATCTCTTTTAATTTGACAGAACGTCCCTTATCGTGATTTATATGCTTTAATATGCGATAGAATTAAACATCTGGTAACTAATTAAATGTTTCGCTCAGGCCCTCCAGACTGACATGAACATCCTGCTGCATCGTGTTGTGGTTTTCTCACTGACAAGTAAGTTTTGCCTCCTCGACCTGTCAGAGATGTCAGAAGCGATTCTGTAGAAGATGCACAGGTGAATTTTGCAGTCATGTACATAAATGAGAAAAAAAAAAAAGCAGCAATGCATCATTTGCGAAGTCACTGATAAATCAACATTTTGCACTTTTTGAGTGCATTGAAAATTATAGACATTTTTTTTTAAATGTATGCTCAGATAGAAAAAATAATTCTGCGAGCTAGTGCCTTCAAATCGTGATTAATTGCGTCTAAAATAAGTTTTTGTTTACATAAATTGTGCATGTACAGTGTTTGTTCATTACGGATGCATACACGCTATTTAAGAAAGATGTTATGTTCATACAGTAAACGTATTTACATGCGATAGAATTTAAAGGAGTACAAGTATATGCACGCAAATACGATGTAAATATTTTCTGAATATTCAAAATATGCACAGCACACGCGCATGTATTATGTCAACGAAACCTTTTTAATTTTGGATGCGATTAGTTTGACAGCAGTACTACAAACCTAAAAAAATACTTTTTTTAAGATTAAAAAGCTAACATCAAATCATGTTATCAGAATGATTTATATATATATATATATATATATATATATATATATATATATATATATATATATATATATATATTTTATATATTTTATATATATATATATATATATATATATATATATATATATAAAACACAAATAAACAAATGCAACATGCAAAAATAAAAATATATAATAAAATACAATAAAAATAAAAATAATTTTGACCAATATTTATTATCTAGAGGTATTAGTACACATTCCATTTTCATATTTTTATTTTTTATTTTTGCAAATAATGTGAAAACAACTAAATTATATAATGACCAGCACCTTGTTGTGTTCAAAACACATGCCAAAAAAATGAAAATGAAAAATAGCACATACAGATGTACAAACAAAACCTTTTATTTTGGATGCGATTAGTTGTTGGACAGCAGTACTACAAACCTAAAAAAAATATTTTTTTAAAGATGTAAAAGCTAACATCAAGTCAGAATGCTTTCTTCGCGCATAAAAAACACAAGCCATAAACAAATGCAACATGCAAAAATAAATAAAATAATTTTGACCAATATTTATTATCTAGAGGTATTAGTACACATTCCATTTTCATATTTTTAATTTTTATTTATTTAATTTTTTTTTGCAAATAATGTGAAAACAACTAAATTATATAATGACCAACACCTTGCTGTGTTCAAAACACATGCCAAAAAAAATTTAAAAATAGCACATACAGATATCATTGAGTTCTACCCGTTTCACGGCATTCCTCTTTTTTTGTTTGAAGTGCTATTTAAAGCTCTGATGCTCATCATTAGCTTTTCTCTTCGTGCCGCACCCATGTGAACAGAGCGTTCGCGTTTCCCATTCGGACGCATTCACATTTAAACTTTCTTTCGTTGTTTTGTTTTGCGTGGTTTTAAACGGAGTTTCAAGTAAAGCACAGAGTAAACACAAAGAATAAAAGATGCAGTATCAAATCTCGCTTTGATGTTTCTGCCGGCGCTATCTAAAGCAAATACGTCTTGCAACCGAGCAAATAACTAAAGAGTTTTTTTTTGGTTTTTTTTCCCCGTAGGTTTGCCTTTGGCTGTTGTGTGTCTGGATCCCGTTCCGGTTCAGTTCGTGAAGACGCCGGTGTTGGTGGCCTCCGGGACAGATGCCGTCTTCACAGTGCAGACGGTGTCCGACGTGTCCCTGGTCAGGTGGACCGACGGCTCGGCGGCTACGCTGGCCATGTGGGCGAACGGGGGCCCCGTCGTGATGCCTGTCCCGCAGTACCAGGGCAGGATCTCGGTCACCGCCGCTCAGCTCACAATCACCGGCAGCCGGCTGAGCGACTCTGGAAACTACAGCGTCTCGGTGGAGCCCTCGTCCGCCACGGGGCTCGGCGTGAACACCCGTTCGGTGCAGCTCAAGGTGTTCGGTACGATCAGACGGTGCAAAAACCCGAGTTGCAGGTCAAACAGAAGTGCATCGGTTTCCGCGCAATTTGCCAAAAACACAATGAAACTGAAAACGTCTGCTGTCGTTCATCAGATACTTAAAATATTAAATATGTGAGGAAAACTAAGTCTAGTTTTGCGTTTAAATTGTCTGCGGACGCAAAATTCGAAAAAACGCCTTTGTGCGGATATTATTTATCGCTGTTTCTGCCTAAAATGATCTCTTAGCAGATGGTTTGAAGCTCGACGGAGAGCTAGATGTGAACGGAAGATTTTCATGTCTTCAATTTTAATTATAATTTCGTACTCATGCTTGTTTTTGGCTTGTTGATTTCTGGCAAATTGCATGTAAACCAGCCGGAGGGACAATTTAAATCAATTAAATTAATTCATTAATTTATTTATTTTACATTTCAGTATTAATTTTAAATATTTCAGTAAACCTTCCCCCCAAAAAATAAATAAATTTAGGTAAAATGTTGCCTTGGCATCTAAAATATTTTTAAGGATTTTATTTATATTCTCAATTAAAGTTAATTTTATTTCCTTTTTTTCTGAAACGAGTGTGCATAAATTCATAAGCAAAACATTTTGGTTAGTTTTTAACATGAATTAATTTGTTAGAATTAAATAAACAATAATGAAGGTTTTTTTTTTTGACAGTACGTTGAAGTTTGAAAATAACTACAAAAAAAAAAAAAAACGCAGCGTTTTTCCCTCCAGAATGACGCAGGAGTGACCTAAACATTTTATTTTAAGATTTAACATTTGCAGGTGATCTAAAGCAAAAGAGTTGCACAATTGCACATTAATTAATAATCGGTGTGCATATATAAAATTAATGTATTAGAATTATTTAAGTGTGACGTAAGCTACGGCTTCTGACCTTTAAATCCAAACATGCTCATCGATTACTGCTTTATTTAATCAGAAATGCGGCCTAAATGTCTTTTGCTGTGCGTTACGTTGTACATCTAATCATCATTCATATCTTTGACGTGATCTAATCACATAAATAGTTTAACGAGCGCTTCAAGCAGCGGGACAGACTCCCGACTTTCTTCTCGCTCAACCCCGTCTTTGTTTCCGTCCTCAGACGCGGTGAGCGGCGTGAGGCTGTCTCTGCCGTCTCTGCCGCTGGAAGGAGGGAACGTGTCCCTGAGTTGCAGCTGGTCCGCGGGGTCGGAGGTCAGCGTGGTTTGGGGTAAAGGGGGCGCCGCTCTGTCCCCCGACGGCCGTGTCGCCATCAGCGCCGGATCCGTGCTCATCAGACAGGCCAGGAGAGACGACGCGGGGGAATACACGTGCACCGTCAGCAACCCCGTCAGCGCGCAAACTGCCAAAGCCAACCTCAGCGTCTACTGTGAGTAAAAAAACTAGCAGAAACCAGTCACCTTCTGGCGGATTTCTCTAATTAAGCGTTACGTCCGCACGAAGCTATATATTTAAGTTTTGCCTCTTTGGCGCCATCTATGGTGAAACCTGGTATTGCAGTTCCTCGTAGCTATATTTCAAGCGTGGGTTGTATTTTTCTGAACAAAGCATGGTCATAAATCGTGCTACTGATGGTGATTTAATCTAACGATCGATTCGAAAACGTCACATCAAACCCTTCGTATTATTAGCATTGTTATACTTTACTCGCAAATTATCAACATCAGCGTGACTATGAGCGTAGTGCATCAGTAGCGCGTGGATTATAATTTATGTGCTAATCCCTGGTTGCCACGTCATTCGAATTTCATATTAAGAAATTAGTTAGCGTAGTTAGCTTTTAACCCCAAAAGCTAACTACGCTCCCATCGAACTGGTTTTCTTTAAAATGCAAATCTTGCGTAATCCCAGGCTGCATCTGTAATCGGACGAAACCTACCTGTCCACTCAAATGAGAAAACATTATTACAGGCTAACCGCCGTGAATTATGTATTTTCTAAAATATTGCTTTTGGATCGTTTTTAGCAATAAAAAAAGTTATGGACCGCAGCTTTAAAATGCCTCAAGTTAAATCACTATTACAAGTCTATTTTTCCAGAAGTTTCAGGAACGGAATATTTTTTTTCTTGCACAGCAAAGTTGTTTTTTTTTTACGCACAAATCTCAGCAAATTTTAGCCGGAAAAAAAAAATATATATATAAAAAAAATCATTAATTCACACCAAAATATCCTTCATATTCCACCGAAGTCCGCTTACGTGTCAAAGTCAGGTTTATTATTGAACTAAAATGAAACAAAATAGGTTCCTTGCTTAAAAATAAATATAAACACTCTCTCTTAAATAGAAATTTAAACAGCAAATAAAATATTAATAAAAACTATTAGCAATTACACTAAAATAGCAGGGATTTCATGTCTGTAAAATAAAAAACACAATAAAATAAATAATAATTTTTAATTAATTTAATGAAAAATTATATAATATCATAGTAGTTTATTATATTATTATTTGATAATAATAATAATTATTATTACTTTTTATTGTTTATTTTGGCTGTTTTAGCATATTGTACTGCTTGCTTTGGCGTTTAAGTCATTTTAAGTTATTGATAAGCCCCTTTTGAAACATTAGTTTCATTAAGACCTCAAGTTTGTATTCTTTGCGCGTCAACCTTGTCTAAACATTTCTTGCTGTTGGTCGAATAGGAGCATGTTTCGTGACAGCAGCATGCATTCAGAGACGCGTGGCATGAAAAATGACGAAATAACTGGTAATGTTCTGGGTTGCTGGACCGGACAAACATAACAATAACATACAAGACATATTTTGGATTAATTTCTGCTCCAGTAGTGACTAATTGCAATCTGTTTGAGGGACATGACAAACGCTGGCTCAACCGATAGTCCAGCCAATGGCAGATGGAGGAAACCAAAGACTGCTTTTGCAGTTCTCTTTGGTGATTTTAGTTTTATTGATTTTAATGGTTGTTTGTTTTTAACTCGAGTGATTCATAATGTGCAATTTTTGCGCTGATTTCAGTCTTACTCATGTTTTGGAAATAATCTGATCTTTTGATTGGTGACCGACAAGTTTCAGATGAAAGGAAAATAATGATCTTTAACGAAGAAACAGTATTTAATTGCTGGATTATCAAGTATAGACATTAATACATGTTAAAACAGAGACAGAATAGTACAGAATGCCTAAATATTAAAAAAATAAATAAATTAAAAATATTATATATATATATATATATATATATATATATATATATATATATATAATATATTTTTTTTTTTTTAATTTATTTATTTTTAATAATATTTATATATATATGTGTATATATATATATATATATATATATATATATATATATATATATATATATATATATATATATATATATATACATACATAATCTATTTGGAAAATATTTACATATTTTTGTACATATGTTCATATTCAGTTAATCTATATCATATATATATATATATATATATATATATATATATATATATATATATATATATATATATATATATATATATACATATTTTTCATAAATATATTCATGCTTGTGTTTGCTTAAACGTACAGTACACACACACACACACTCACACAGCGAACAAAAACGTTTATTTTGGATATTATTTATTTTGGATCTTTTGACCGCACTAGTCGAGATATTTCTTTCCTTCCTTCTTTCCTTCCTTCCTTCCTTCCTTCCTTCCTTTCTTTCTTTTGGTTACCCTGACCAGCTTTACAGCGTGGCCGTCTGACACACCTTTTATGGTTCCCGTAAATTCAAATTTTAATGCGATCGTTCTGCTTCCTCAGACGGTCCCGACGCCCCACAGCTGACTAAGGCCTCAAGCGAGTGTGTGGGTGGAGGAGATGCTACGGTCGGACAGACGGTTCGTCTCACCTGTACGTCCGCCTCTCTGCCTCCTGCCTCCTTCTCATGGAAACTAAACGACCAGCCAGTGACCGCCGGCCAATCAGGGAGCGGCGCGCTGAGTGTGCAGATCTTCTCCGCCAATCAGAGCGGGCGTTACACCTGCGTCGCCCAGAATGACGTCACGGGAGGGACGTCGCAGCAGCAGATAGACCTGGCCGTCGTGGGTGAGTTAATGGCTCTCTGTGGCACTTCGGTGACGGATGCATCTGTCAGTTCATTCTTCGGCCTGACATTCATTTTCTTGACCGGAGAGGGAGTAATCAAGCACAGGATTGATAAATTCATGTGTCACCTCACTAGAAGGAGTCATAATTTTCATCCGCCTACAATGATTTTTCCTTAGCTGGATACTTTCTTGTGTTTGCCGGCTCCATTATTGATGTTTCCGTGATGTGTTTTTTTTCTCTGCCCTTTATGCCCCGGCTCCACTTCTGTCCGCCGTTATTAGCAGTGCTCGCTAATCAATTCAAACGTAAAATGTAAAAATCATGTTTACAGGTACGTGTCTGAGCGAAGGCGCCGTAGCGGGGATCGTTGTTGCCTGTGTTGTTGCACTCATCATAATTATAGTTGTAATTATTTTGCTTCTGCGACAAAGAAACGGTACATCCCTCCTAAATGCTTCAGTTTATTGCTTTGTTTTATGATGCTAAAAGGTCTGACGTGACTATATGCTCCCATTTACAGTTGATCGGCGACTGAGAGATACTGTTGAACTTCAGAAGACAAACCAGAATGAAGGAATGACGGTAAGATGGCGCCACCTTCTATTATTGTGTTCTGTTCAGTGAGTAGTGCCTCTTAGGGATGGACAAAAAAGTAATAAAATCATTAAAATAGTTTTTTTTTTTTCTTTTTAAATAGTATTTAGTATTTTTTTTTTTGTTGAAATAAAAGTAGTAGTTGCAATTATTTGTAAAAAATAAAAAAGTTGTTGTTTTAAAAAAAAATAAAATGAAAAAACCTTTAGTTAAATTTTATACATAGTATGTAATTTAGAAAAATATATGTAGGCTGGACAATTTTTACTACTACTACTCGCAACAACAACAACAACAATAATATTAGTTGTTAGTTGTTGTTTAAAAATATTATTGTTACAGCAGAAATCTAATCTGTATTTTGTAGAAAGTCCTATAAATGATGTTGGGAAAAAATATTATTAAAAACAAAAAGGTTTGTGGGATATTTTTTTATTTTTTTTTTTAAATTACATTTTATTCACATGTTGTGTAATGTACATGTATACATTAATACATTATACATTATATATATATATATATATATATATATATATATATATATATATATATATATATATATATATATATATATATATATATATATTTAAAAAATAAAATTTCTGCTATTACTAGTACTGATAATAATTAAAAGTAAATTGCATTTGTATTTAAAAGTTTAGAAATTATATTAAATTATTATATTGCATTTTTATGTGCAATTTATATATATATATATATATATATATATATATATATATATATATATATATATATATATATTTTATATATACCATATATATACTAATTAATAATACTATATTTTTAACAATTTTCTCAAGTTCTGAATTTTTCTTTTAAAATGGAAAGTTTCTGAACATCAATGAATCCATCACAACAATGAATACTTACTATAATCTGCTATTAAAACAACTTTGTATTGACATTTTACAAGAAAAGAATTACAAAACCAGTCCAGTCGCATTTAGAAAACGTAATAGCCACACAAAAGCGGTCTGCAATCACTGCAAAGTACACTATAATGCCCAGCATTAAGATCTCTTTCAGTTTGCAATACAAAAAATGTTTGTACATGTTTCTTCTTTGCAGATTGCAAACAGAGCCTTTGCCAATGGAAACCACCCTGATCTCACATTACACAACTCACTCCCACAAAACTTCACCGCCATTCCCAATAACAACAATGGGAACATCAACACAATGTCACAAAACATACCCAGCAACTCCAACCCACTCCAACATCATAATGCCCATTTGAACACTGATGTGTTCCAGCACAACTTCAACACAGTCCCAGACAATGGGCATCAAAACAATTCATATCCAAACAATGACCCTCAGAGATCGTTCCCACAGCAAGTCCAACACAATCCCAATATTCTCATACAAACGGGCAACTCTCAGCCTGGTGCGCTTGCGCCTACAGTTCACGTAAACCTCAACACCTTGCCACGTAACGATCAGTTTAATAATTCACAACCTCAAACGGTGCATGTCAACTTGAACACATACCCTCCAGAAACAAATCGGGTCCAGCAACATGCAGAAAGTGCACTACAGGGTCAGCGTATTAACAGCAACCATCAAAATAATTTTCAGACTGGCTTGCTGAGCTCAGACCCGTTGAGTTTAGGAAATCAACCACACGCTTTACTTAATAATGCTTCAACGAATGGTTCTCACCAAGCCAATGGCCTCATTCAGACTGGATACTCTCACCCTACCAATCAAACTAATGCAAACCGCAGAACTGCCAACTCAAGATCATCAGCAGAAGAGCGAACTCGAAGTTCAGTCCCAGTTCAGACCGACAACCAGTTCGGTGACTCCAGAACGCACGTCCAACAGATGCCTTGGGACCGTTTGCGGGGAACGCCGGCATATCCCAACCCTGGAGACTATAGTTCAGACAGCAGCGGATCTTCAGATTGGCCACGGAGGGATCGTCCTGCTCAGAGATCCCGGGAAACCGAACCTTCGGGAAGGTTTGCCCAAGCTGCTCCTTCGCCCCAAACAAGAGACCTCCAGAGACCAACTGTGCTCAATCACTCTCAAATGCACTCAAATGTGCAGAGACAGTCAATCCAACAGAACCTAAGCACACAACCACAAGTCCAGTCTCAAATGCAGACTGCATTACCTCACACCCAAACCGCTCAGGGGCAAAATCCAATCCCCATTGGTCTACCATGGGGAACAGCCATACCTCAAATGCAAACTGGCACCAGGCCAAATCAAACCCTGCCTCAGCCATCCGTTCCTCTCACTGAGGCTGCACTACGCCATCATACCACCCAAACCGATAACCCATTCGCCAACCGGGTCCAGCAGACTCAAGCTGCCTTGCAGAACCCTGGACCTTCTCAGCTCGTCCAGCAGCCCAACAAAGTGGGCCAGAGGCCTCCTACTCCACCTCCTGTGCTGGGGCCGGACGACTTCCAGAAACTTCGGCGTGAACACATGCCGCAGCCGCAAACCATCCAGCCTGTGGTCGTGCAACGTAGACACAGATCTCCACATGCGCACAGGCAGACTCGAGTGTTGCATACGAGCCCTCAGCGAATGCCAGGAGTGCATCCCATGCATGCCACCATGCATGCACACCCAACACATATGCGACAGGTACGCAAACAGAGATTAATTTAAATGAGTGAAATGCATCCTCACGTTTTGTGGCTTAAAGTGCCTCTATTATGGATCTTTTTTGTTTGGTGTAACACAGCTCTAAGTAAATGAAAACATCCTAAAACCAAAAATTTTTTTTTAAAGCCGTTTCATGTTTTCATATGAAACATCAGCATATTGCTCGCCCACTTGTTAGTCTTTTCGCACTGGTCTAATGATCTGAATTAAAATGCAAATTAATTTTTTTTGCCACTAGGTGCCACTTTTAGAGCATGAAAATAGCTGTATCCATGGTAACGCTGTACACAAAGCTGCACTGCGCTCACAAACGCTGCTATATCAGGCATGATAAAATGAAACCAATCGAGCAATCACCACAGATTAGCACCACACAAAGGAGGGGTTTAGAAAAATTAATAGTGTGGGAGTTTGAGAAATGCATATTATAAGACAATGAAAGTGTTTATCAGCCTGTTGTTGAAGACTCCCAAAACCAAAGTAAGAACCTTTCGTTATCCGTAATTGGGGGACTTGTTTGTTTTTTATAAAATTTTAACAGGACAGGGTTTTAAAAATGTTAAAAAAATTAAAAATTACTACGTTTTAAAAATGTTACATAATTTCACCCAAAAAATAAAATTAGAAAATGTATAAAAAAATATATATATATATATATATATATATATATATATATATATATATATATATATATATGTATATGTGTGTGTATATATATATATATATATATATATATATATATATATATATGTATATATGTGTGTGTGTGTGTGTGTATATATATATATATATCTATATCTGTCTCTGTGTATATATATATATATATATATATGTATATGTGTGTGTGTGTATGTATATATATATATATATATATATATATATATATATATGTATATGTATATATATATATATATATATATATATATATATATATGTATATTATATATATATGCCTTGTGTATATATATATATATATATTCACAACAACGTATATATATATTTATCTATCGGTCATTGGCCAACTATATATATATATTTTTCAACTTATTAGCTGCAGCTATTTCCGCATAAAATTTAAAACAGACGCTGGCAGCTTCAAAAAAAAAAGACGGCAAGTGAGAACACAGCCTTAGTCAGTTGTTTGAGACGGCAAATCAAAGATGTTCACATAAAAACTCAATATAGCTGGCCTGCAATGGTTCCTCTGTGGCAGTACTGTGAAAACGCCACTGATCTATAATAGAGAAGTCATTATATATAGATCAGTGGAAAACACCCTTAGTCTTTACAGGGTCCCTTCTGGGCTGTAAACAGTCCTGTCCTCGCACGGTCAGATGTCAGGGCCGGAGCCCTGCAGAGCTTAGATTCAATCCTGCTAAAACTCTATGCATGTCGAGGTACTTCAGCGATCCTCTTTGACTCCCATCTAAACTCCCTCCAGGAACTGCAGGCAGCTTCACAGAAAAGCAATTTTTTCCCCTGCAGTAAAATTGCTCTCCATTGTTGGGCCCTACTAAAATGGAAGTCAATGTATATGTGGGCGGGTAACCAGTGCGGTGAAAGGCGAATAAAGCGCGGCTTCACAGTACTTGACACACCCGCTTTATGCTTAAGAGCTTCTGTAAAATGATCGTTTTGTTTCTGTAAACACGCAAAGCTCTCGCAAGAGCGATCCTCTTTGACTCCCATGCGACACTGTTCACAAAAAGTTTTATTCTCTCGAAAATGGCTGCATGTTTTAAATAAAGTCAGTCGATAGCATTAGTTAATGCATTAGCTGACAATGTTTTTACGCGTGCATGTTTTAAATATGTAAAGAATTAATGATCGACAATTTTTTACGTTCATAAAGAATCAGTGCATTGACTAATGTCACCTGATACTGCTTTTGATTTGAAACGTGTTAATTAAGGTAAAAGATTGCTGTATGATATGCAATAAATGAGACCTTATTGAAGAGGTGTTACCAAATTAGTTTCTATTCAGACTTTCAATTTGACTTGACACTTGTGGGCAGAATTACTGCGTGGTAATTAGTGTGGAAAATGCCAAGCAAGCAGTATAAATCTCTAAATAAACATATAGAAATACTCATTTAAAGAATTGAAAACAAGGCAATGCATTACGACGCATTCGAGGCCTCTTAAAGTTTGAGGGTTCAAATAATTTAGCAGCTTTTATTCTGAATGATTAACTCGGACGATTAAGTCGGGCTTGTCTTTCACGTCGTCTGATAAGCACCGGCTTTCAAAAACATTACGAAAAAGTTAGCGGACGGGGTTGAAGTTGAAATTGAACTCGCGCTGTGGCAGACGCCGAGCTCGGTTCATCGGCCAACGCTGACTCGAGTAATGCGAAAGGGGCCTTTAGACATGATTTATACCAAATGAAGCATTTTGTTCTCTCTTTTCTCCCGCAGGTCCGCAGAGGCAGACCCAGACGTTGAGGAGAAAGAAAAAAAACCATGCAGCGCTCGTCTGGCTCGGCACCAGCAAAAAAAAACCCCCCAAACTTTCGCACGAAGCACAATGCCTCTCTGGTGAAAGAAACAAACGCTCAGCCGTTCCTTCGGCCCTCGGCTTGTTGTGGCGTGCAGATCTTTCTGCGTTTGTCGGAGAGACGGAGTTATTGATAAAGACTGATCTTTTTGTTTCTCCCGCGGCCGTCGAACGGGACACGGTGTGAATTTCGTCCGTCCGAACAATGCTGCTCTGGGAGTTTTCTTGCGCTCAAGTGTCTGAAAATAAAACACAATGCGGTGTTTTTCCACAGACAGGAAGACTTGAACGCAATCCAAATGAATTAGGACGGCTGGCAGAGCTGAACTGCTAAATGATAAATAATGGACCGCCGCTGTTTGTCCTCTCGCAACTATTTATTCAGCTTTCTGCTCACAGATGCTTCTTGTAGCGCCGCTCAATTAGTGTGATCCGCTACGGTGCTTTTGCGGATGGATTGCGCATTTGAGTATGAAGGAGACCCACCTAACGGACGCGTAATTAATTAAGCTCTTTAATTTTTATGTTAATGATGTGGAAAATGCTAATGAGTTTAAGCAAAACGGGCTGCTGACAGGCCTAGCAAAAAATGCGACGAAAAGCAAATGTTTGGTCAGATGGTCGGCGTCATGTACTTTGAGGTTTTTGCTAATAAAATTCTTGCCAGTTCGCGCCGCTTTGTTCTTCGTTGCGTCCTTAATACGAGATTTCTCAAAGTTTAGACACCGAAACCAATCTGCAGCTGAAGTAATGGAGCGCTACTGAAGTCGCAGAAAAAGAGGTCTGCAGAAGAAGAAACTTCCCTCTTTGACTTAACGGCAAGCGCGTTTCTAATTAATGTCAGTTCAGCGTGCGTGTATTTATAGATGCGCATTATAAAAAAAAAAAAAAAAAAAGTGTTTGTGATATTCGGGAAATAAATACACTTCCTTCAGTAAATGAAAAATGTCTTGCTGCTTTCCTGTTTTGTCATCGTAGGTGCAGCATGTGTCAAAGTGACATAATGAGAAAAAGCCTTTAAAAGACTGTAGGAGCTGCACGTTATCACTTCTGAATCTGTGGAGTGGATTGATTTATTAAGGTATAAAATATTATGCTACTTCTATTTTTATTGCTTTTTTTTAGATTGTGATGATTTCTTTGAAGACTGATGCTTTAACAGAAAATGTTCTGCAACACTGATATATATATATATATATATATATATATATATATATATATATATATATATATATATATATATATATATATATATATGGGTATTATATGCATTTTAATATTTACAGGAAAACTACATTTTAAAGCGTGAAATGCCACAATTATTTTGAGAGCTTATTCTTTGCTTGTAAGAATTAAATATTTGTTTATTTGAATGCATTCGTACCTTTACATATCTAACAATGAATGATTCATTTTTCTGAAACAGATGTTGCTGGTGGCACACGCACATATATATGCTATAATTTGTGTGTATAATTTCTTTCAGTTTTCAGAAGCTCTTTTTTCACGTTATCACTCGTACCCTACATTTTGCTGTTATTTCCCTTTAACTAGTTTCACATCTCACGTTCATACGTACACAGAGAGACCGTATAGGTGCAGCTGAATTCGTATTCTAGGAAAAATATTTTTAGTATTAGCGTTTTTCAGTAGATCGTAGTAATTGTAAGCACTCCTCAAACGGACTCAATAACCCAAATAGTCCGAAAATGTATTTGCTAATCATGCTTTCTGATCTCTGTATGTGCGTTGTGGAAATTTTTTTTTTTTCTCTCAGTATAACACCCAAACCTCTGACAAGTCTTAAGTACACGCATTTCCTGAAATACAATACTATGTGTTTGTAATTTATTTGAGCCAATTCTAAACGCACTGCATGTTTTGTTTTTTTATTATTATTCCAAGGATAGAGTAAATGCATATTTAGCACAGTGACTGTTTTTACTGCCATTAATAAGTGACCTACTTACTAAAAATAGGATTCTTTTCAAGCTCCATTGTGTGGTCAAGATACTGGATGAGATACCAGTGCCTGTAGAGGACAATTGCATTAATGAGAATATCTCTTCGTCAAACAATATTTCATTTGTACTAAAGACAATAAAACCATTGCTTGCCTGTTTTTAGTATTGAGATGATTATCAACTTCCTGATGTGTATAAATGATGGTGTGTGTGTGTGTGTGTGTGTGTGTGTGTGTGTGTGTGTTTGTGTGTTTGTGTTTGTGTGTGTGTTTCTTTTGTGAGAGACAAGGGTGATAACCTCAGCATGCATCAGCTGAGTACACTATTTAAATGTAACCGTGAGACGCTGAACTCTGGAGTATTGCATGCATTTAAAATATCGACTCGCATTCAGCTCGGATGCATAGCATGTCTTTACCAAACGTTTGTTTTTGAGCATTGCAAATGACCAGAGCTGGCAGATATCAGTGCAGAATGATTTATGAATTCACGAAATGGTGAAAGTTCATATTTTCTCATCATTTCACTTCTTATCTCATAATTGACTCGCAATTGTCAAGGTTTTTTAAAATTGCACAAGTATCAATTTTACGTCTCACAACTAGTCATAATTTAGACTTTTTTTGTCTCATAATTCACATTATCATAAGACTGGTATTTCATAATGATGTGGAATGCCATATTTTTCACTATTTTGTCATGTTTTATCTCATAGTTTTGACTTAGTAATTTCTTTTTTATCTTACAAACACATTTTGTAATGGTATATGATTATTTTTAATCTTACAATTGACTTTGTATCACAAGTCCTACCTCGTGATTGATGACTTAATTTTGTGTCATAATTCTGAGTGAATTCATTAATGTGATAAGGTGAAATTATGATACACAAAGCGAACTGAAATAATTTCACCTTATAAGACTTATCTCATAATTATAACTTGGTATTTTAAGATTTAGTCTTTTTTTGTAAGACTTGATGTTAATTTTGACTCTCAATCACATTTTTGTCATAATTATGGCTTATATTTTGTATCTCACAGTTGACTTCTTATATCAAGATTTTATCTCATAATTTAGATGTTGTCTCGCAATATTGAATTTTTTCTTAATTATGACTTGCTGCAGAATGTCATAATTTAGACATTTATCTCGAGTTTATTAAGTGTATTATAAATTAAACTTACATTTTTGACTTACATCAAACTTATTTCATAATTTCACCTTATCTCATAATTGACTGTTATAAGTCTTTTTTTTTGCTTTTTATCTCATAATTGACTTAAATAAGACTGATCTCATAACATAAGTATTTAGTATGTTATAATTTAGACTTTTTTGACAATGTTTACTTAGTATCTCAATTTTGTTGTACTTTTTCATAATCAAGATTTTATCTCATAATTACATCTGTCGTAATTTAGAGGGTTTTTTTATATTTAGGACATCTATTAATTTAATATAAATTATTATGAACTATTATTAAACTATTATATAATATTTTGTTGTCATAATTGATTTCTTCACAACTGTTTTTTTTTTTTTTTTTTTTTTTTCAGAAATCAAATAGATTTTTAGACCTTTTAATCCTATGTTATACCAAAGCATGTTTTTTTTTAAGGAAAAACCTTCCATGTTAAGCAGCATGACACTGGGCAATAAAATGACTTGCATTTTCCCTGTCTTTCCTACAGAAAGCATCTACATCGACGATGGCGTGGACGGTGACTATGAGTAACCTGGTGTTAGGGGTCTACGGATTCACGCTGATCACGGGCCTTCCCGCCAACGTCTTGGCTTTCTACACCTTCCTGCAGAAGATCCGCCAGCGCTCCACCCCGATAGACGTGCTGCTGCTCAGTCTAACCGTCTCCGACCTGATCTTCCTCTTTTTCCTGCCCTTTCGCATGGTGGAGGCGGCCAACATGAAATGGACGATGCCTTACTTCCTCTGCCCGCTGTCGGGATTCATCTTCTACTCGGTCATCGCCAACAGCATGCTTCACCTGGCGGCCATCAGCGTGGAGCGCTACCTGGGTGTGGCCTTCCCCATTAAATACAAGCTCAAGCGCAACCCCAGAAGCGCTATGATAGCCTGCGTCTTTTTCTCTGTGTTTTCAATGGCGCACTGCAGCATCGTCTTTGTCATGCAATACCAGAACTATTTCAACCCCAACATCACCGATCCATCCAAACGCAACACCTGCTACGCCGAATTCACCCAAGAACAACTCAAGATCCTCCTGCCGTTTCGGCTTGAGCTTTCCATTGTCTTCTTCTGCATCTCTTTCCTCATCTGCTGCTTCTGCTACGTCCAGTGCATCCGCATACTTTCCCGACTATCCACCGTCAACCCCAAGAAGCGGTACAGAGCCATCGGGATGGCGTTGGGCACGCTTCTAGTCTTCGTTATCTGTTACATGCCCTTCAACATCTCGCACGTGGAGGGGTTCGTAAGAGGCAACAGCTCTAATTGGAGAGAACCTGCTTTGCTCACCAGCACGTTGAATGCATGCCTCGACCCGTTCGTGTTCTACTTCTCTTCCTCCGCTCTCAGAAAGACTTTCAAGAAGGTGTTGCAGGGGCTGGCGAATCGTTTTCTCCTTCCTTGCTGCCGCTCGGCTGTCTGCTGCCCTTTATTAAACCGTGGGAAACCAGAGGATCGAACCCAGAGCTCCGATGACAGCATCCTCTAATTTTTAAAGCCTGTGTTTGCATTGAAGAATAATCTGCCTGCATATGCGTCATCAATGCAAATGATTTAGTCTAAAGCCATTTCTAATGCACCGCCATGACCCAGTGCTTTCTGGACAGACGCAAGAAGAGCAGCACAGAACTGGTTCCAGATTAAAAATCAAGCATGATTTCATGATCATTTTACCTGACTGAGTGAACAAATACCACTGCATCTGAACCGTACATCAAGCATTTTGAACTAACACGCGGCATTCGCTATCAGCAACACATGTAATCAAAGCTAAACTGTCTTTGCTACTAATATTTCAATAAAGGAAACTCATACGAATTATACATCCGCTCTTTATTCCTCCATCCTTAACAGCTCCTCCGTTATGCATGAACGCTGTTTATGTTCTATACCGTACGCACTTCAGTTGTTTGTCTTTAGTTGGATCAACTCAAACCCAACGATGTCATTTCCTGTTCCCGGTACAGGTTGGAATTTGAGTCACTTATTTTATCAGTTCTATTCCAAATGGCTAATGATTCATGTGATTCATCGCATAATCTGAGTACTTGGTTTCAGTGAAGCAACAGTTGCATCTTGTTTCCTAACTCGGTTTATCAGAATGCATTATCTGTCTGTTATTACACTTGAATGTCACAGTTTTGTTATTCACCCGGCAACTACGCCGTGTCTGTCTACTTTTTTCAGTGTAGGTGGGAGGACGGTTGAGTCGCACGCGGTGCAGTGGCATTAACAGCTCAAGTGATTGACTCATACAGGTAAGATGGCAGGATGCACTTTTGCTTTCTTACAAGGCTGCATTTGCCAGTCGAGCCACTGCCATTAAGATGAATGGAAATGCTACTAAATAGATGGGCGTTTTTTAAATAAGCAACTTCTTCAAAGATCGCTTAAATGCTTTTTTGTGCATTGCATGCGAGTTTCGCGGAGTTTTGCTTAAATGCTTTTTGTGCATTGCGTGCGAGTTTGCATTCTTCAGTGCATTGCCATCATACCCTGCGAGTTTACTAGATAACGTCTATTAACATCACATCTATTTATTGCGGCTACTGTATTATTCTGTGCAATGCTGTCAACTTTAAACGTGAGTTTGTGCCTTCTCTGCCCTACTTCTACTGCAGCAAAAGCTGCATCTGTTTTTAGCCTTGCAACAGCATCTATAAAGAGCTCATCTATCTTTCCTGTGGCAGAGGTGTCTGAAACAACACACACTTTCCTGTTGCATGATACAGATAGGGGGAATCCAGGTAAAGTGGGACGCTTTCTGATCATTTTTCACTGGCTTTTATAATATGCTCCATAGGCATAAAAAATAAAGATCTCCGCTGCACAGTACAGATAAAAAGGCAATATTAAAGTTTAAAGCTTCAGCAAACACACACACATCACAAAATTAAAGGCGTACAAGTAAACTGAGTCATGCAGTTCATTTAAATGCATGTAATAAAATGCAACATTTTATTCGATTATTTGATTTCATTGTTCTGCAGAACAAAGATTTAATATATACTAGGAAACTCAATGTTGTCTGGATGTTCTTAAAATATATTTTGTCTTCCACAGGAGACAGAAGGTCATATATGATTGAAAAGACACGAAGGTGAGTAAATCTTGACAAAATGTATATTTTTAGGTGAACTATACCTTTAATAGCAAATTTACACGACTCTGCATAGTACAGAATTATGAAACAAAAATCAGACACAGCTTCACATTTTCACTGTAAATACACGTAGGCCTTAAATATTGTGTACATATTTCATTGATTGTTTATTGTAATATATTTTGTTATTATGTATTTATTTATTTTCATCAAAATGTGTATGTATATATATTTTTCTCTGTTTTTTATCAAACGGGGCCACAAGATGGTGCTATATCTGAGAAAAATCCCCCAAGAAACCTTTAAATTAACCACACAGATCAAATGAAGTTTTGAAAGTCTGCATTCCTGTATTTCAGCCCAATAGAGTTTTTTTCGTAAAATGTTAATGTGTGTATATATATATATATATATATATATATATATATATATATATATATATATATATATATATGTATAACATCAGCTCTTTTTAGATGCTCGGTGTGTTATCTGCTCATCACCAGATGAAGGAAATGGCGGTTTTGTTTTGATTCAGTAAATGGAAAGAACAGATCGGACATGTCTCATAATACACTGCTGTGGTTTAGCAGTGTATGTTTATTAGAAAAATAATAACATCACTTTGCTCTTTTTAGATGCTCATGGTGTGGATTATCTGCTCATCACCAGATGAAGGTTGCTAATGGCGTTGCTTGGTGTTTGATTTTGCAGTAAATGGAAAGTGTTGCTAGAACTGAGTGTTTTTGTCAATTGCTGTTGTGTTGCTAGGATCGCTTGCTGGTTTTATGCTTTTGCTAAAACAAAAGCGTTGCTAGGTGGTTGCTAGTGTTTTTGTGCAATACACTTTGCTGGTGTTGTTTTGTTTTTTTGCAACTGTTGCTGCTAATGTTTATTAGAAAAATAATTATTATAAGGTGTTGCTAGGATCACTTTGGTCGCTAAGGTGTTGCTATGGTGTTATGAGTGTTTGTTAACATGTTGCAGATTGCAAGAGCGCTTTGGGAGGTCGCTAAGGTGTTGCTTTGTTTTTTTGAGTGTGGTTGCTTGCAGGCATTGCTGTTTTTAGTGCAATTGCTGTTGTGTTGCTAGGATCGCTTTGGAAGGTAGCTAAGGTGTTTGCTAGGTGTTGCTGTGGTGTTATTGAGTGTTTGCTAACATGCTTGCAGATCGCTGCAAGAGTGTTTGCTAGGTGGTTGCTAGTGGTTGCTTTTTTGTGCAATTGCTGTTGTGTTGCTAGGATCGCTTTGGGAGGTCGCTAAGGTGTTGCTATGGTGTTATGAGTCATGTTATGGATTGCAAGGCGTTGCTAGGTGGTGCTAGGGTGTTTTTGTAAGAAATATAGGAAATAACAGGCCTGTTTGTTAACATGTTATGCTGGATATATTCTTGGCGTGAACAGGCCTACAAACATAGCGATAATGCTCTGAATGTTACTGTTGCACTTTAAGGATTGTGTTTTCATGTATTCTGTTCAACAAAAATTGCTGTGGTTTTAAATTTCAAAGAATAGATGAGTTCACACCACAGCTAGGCGATAAACCATCACGCTTCGTTGGACTTAATTTCAGATGACAAAACTGCAACTGGGTTATATTACAACAAACCATTAGCGTTCTTTAGTGTGCATGCTATATTTTGGGCCTAAAATGAGTGTTGCTATGCAGATAGGTGTTATGAGTGTTTGCTAACATGTTGCAGATTGCAAGAGAAACGGAATTTGTTGCTAGGTGGTTGCTAGGGTGTTTTGTGTGCAATTGCTGTTTTCATGCTGTTGCTAGAATCGCAAAGTAACTCCGATCATGCAGCAGAGGCGCGATCCTCTCAAAATGGGAGGTGGCGCGATTCGCATTCTCTATAACTAACGTTCGTGAGAGCCGCATTCAGTCAGATGTTTAGCAGTGTTGCTATGGGCTGTTAAAAAGGCCGACATGCTTAACGACATGGTTTTTTTGCCGATGCACAATCACCGGATCAATCAGAAGTCCACGGCCTGTTCAGGTAGATGGCGTTCATCCGTGTTCGAACACCGCCTGTTGGTTCTCACGGCAGATTGCAATTACAGAGATGCAGAACAGGGCAGTGCACATAGCCTCGTCTTTATATTTATTAGAAAAATGGTGTTGCTAGGATCACTTTGGCTAAGGTGTTTTGGTGTTATGAGTGTTTCAATTGCTGTTGTGTTGCTAGGATCGCTTTGGAAGGTCGCTAAGGTGTTGCTATGGTGTTTGCAAGAGTGAGTGTTTGCTAACATGTTGCAGATTGCAAGAGCGTTGCTAGGTGGTTGCTAGGGTGTTTTTGTGCAATTGCTGTTGTGTTGCTAGGATCGCTTTGGGAGGTCGCTAAGGTGTTGTTTTGTTTTTTTGAGTGTTTGCTAACATGTTGCGGATTGCAAGAGCGTTGCTAGGTGGTTGCTAGGGTGTTTTTGTGCAATTGCTGTTGTGTTGCTAGGATCGCTTTGGGAGGTAGCTAAGGTGTTGCTATGGTGTTATGAGTGTTTGCTAACATGTTGCGGATTGCAAGAGCATTGCTAGGTGGTTGCTAGGGTGTTTTTGTGCAATTGCTGTTGTGTTGCTAGGATCGCTTTGGGAGGTCGCTAAGGTGTTGTTTTGTTTTTTTGAGTGTTTGCTAACATGTTGCGGATTGCAAGAGCATTGCTAGGTGGTTGCTAGGGTGTTTTTGTGCAATTGCTGTTGTGTTGCTAGGATCGCTTTGGGAGGTAGCTAAGGTGTTGCTATGGTGTTATGAGTGTTTGCTAACATGTTGCGGATTGCAAGAGCATTGCTAGGTGGTTGCTAGGGTGTTTTTGTGCAATTGCTGTTGTGTTGCTAGGATCGCTTTGGGAGGTCGCTAAGGTGTTGTTTTGTTTTTTTGAGTGTTTGCTAACATGTTGCGGATTGCAAGAGCGTTGCTAGGTGGTTGCTAGGGTGTTTTTGTGCAATTGCTGTTGTGTTGCTAGGATCGCTTTGGGAGGTAGCTAAGGTGTTGCTATGGTGTTATGAGTGTTTTGTTAACATGTTGCGGATTGCAAGAGCGTTGCTAGGTGGTTGCTAGGGTGTTTTTGTAAGAAATATAGGAAATAACAGGCCTGCACGTGGGCTTACTTTTAATAACAACGTTATCGTAATATATTCTGGATATATTCTTGACGTGAACAGGCCTACAAACATAGCGATAATGACACGGAGTCTGAATGTTACTGTAATCACTTTAAGGGATTGTATCGTCATTCATGTATTCTGTTCACACAAAGTACGACAACGATAGTCTTGAAAGCTGGTTTTAAATTTCAAAGAATAGATGAGTTCACACCACAGCTATGGCGATAAACCATCACGCTATCGTTGGACTTAATTTCAGATGACAAAACTGCAACTGGGTTATATTACAACAAACCATTAGCGTTCTTTAGTGTGCATGCTATATTTTGGGCCTAAAATGAGAAAGAATGGCAGATTCAACCTGACAAGCAACAGCTCATAATAACTCCATCTCCAGCAGATAGGAACGCTAACAATCAGAATCCATCTTCCTTTAATAAAGCGCAAGCATTTGAACTATAACTTGTAAACAAAGCTAATGGAAACCGCTTTGTTTATCATTTTGAAAGGATCGCGCTGCCTCTCCGCTATTGAAATTTTCGGTGCATGATTGTGGAAAATGCCACCATTGTTTGTCTTTCATGCTTCGTTGAGAATCGCAAAAGTAACTCCGATCATGCAGCAGAGGGCGATCCTCTCAAAATGGCGGCGTGACGTCGATTCGCATTCTCTATAACTAACGTTCGTGAAAGCGGCATTCAGTCAGATGTTTAGCAGACGTTTTAGTCGGGGCGAAAGGGCCTCTTTACATCAGCAGGCTAATTTCAAGCTAAATCACTAAAAAGGCCGACATGCTTAACGACATGGTTTTTTTTTTGCCGATGCACAATCAATCAGAAGTCCACGGCCTGTTCAGGTAGATGGCGTTCATCCGTGTTTCGAATAAACACCGCCTTGGTCGTTCACCGGTTCTCACACGCAGCAGATCTGCGGGTAATTACAGGGCGAGATGCAGAACGGGGCAGTCTAATTATCACATAGCCTCGTCTTTCGGCACGCGGGACAGACCGTATCTGCCGAAATGTCAGAGGAGGCGGCGCCGATTGTCACGGTCTCTGATTAAACGGCAGGCAGCGGTTCATTGTGACATGACGAGCCTGTCACATTTAACTTCCTCTCACCTTCACCTCCGTTTCTGAAGAGGCTCTCGGTGGCTTTTGCTTGTCAGCATGACGTGAAGAGCTTCTGCCGGGTGTCTCGTCACAGATTCATACACCTTTAGAGAAGTTCTGTTGGCTTTTGCAGGCTGGGTTCATCCTGTAATGAGAATTTTGACATTTCAAACCTGTGTGATTTTATTTTATATATTTTTTTATTTTCTTTTCTTCCGTGGAACACAAAAGGGAGAAATTTTGAAGACATCCTCTTTCTAGTGCAATGAAAACCCAGGCCTAGTTGACTGCGGCTGTCAAAAAAAATTTAAAATATATATTTAAAAATATCTCGAGCTGGTGTGGTGGTTGTAAATGATGAGCAGATAAACCAAAATTGCTGCGAGAAGACTATTTGTGCTCAAAAATATATTCATTTGGGTTCCTAAGATGAAAAGGTCTCACGGCTTTAAAATGACATGACTAATTATTAACATTTTTTTTAATTTTATAAATTTTTGGGTGAACTATCCCATTAACCATAACATTACCAAAGAGAGAATTTATTTATTTATATCTGTGCAAACCTTAGTTTAAGATAATACTACGGTTCAGTGTTATTCACGTTCACTTTATTTAATAATGTTAACAGATACAATGTTAATAATGTATTAGGACATTTATGATATTAAAAATATGATTAATAAATGCTTTTAATAAAAGTATTTTTATTCTATATTTATTGTATAGTAGCAACTAAATTGCTAAAATGTAATCAAATTTAATATAAAAACAATATAAAACATTTTAGGAATATTTTTGTAATGTACTATTTTATTGTTTATTGTTATTTTAGAGGTTGCTATTTTTAGCTCTTTTTTAAAAATCTAAATTAGTGACAAAATAGCTGAAAATAAAAATTAATTGATTTTTTTAATAAATTAAATAAATCAGATAATTTAAATAAATTAATTTATAATTAAAACGTATATATTTATATTTTTTTCCAGTTACTTTTCCAGTTTTTCATTAAGAACAACACCTTTCAATAAGCGCGTGCATAAATGAGATAACATGATAATGATTTTAATTAAACATTAACTAAGATTAAGGTCTGTTCCTTACATCAAGCTATCATATAATTTGAATGTAGAGCACGAGTCATATGAACTAGTTTTATGGTTCGTTTATGGTGTTGATTCTCCACAGCTTCAGTCCCCATTTACTTTCACGGTACGGAGGAGTGTAAACATTCGGCCTAACTTTGGTTTTAGACAGAAGGACAAACGTTATATGTGTTTGGAACAGCATTGAGGTGAGTAAATGATGACCTGTCAGACTGCTTTTGGCTTTTGCCTTTGGCTAGAGTCATTGGTCTCATCTGTCAGGCTAAACGCAATTAAACCCATAATCTTTTGGAGGTATGGAAACCAAAAAAAATGCTTGGTTCTAAACAGCATCCAGTTAGAAGTGAAAGTTCGAGTCAGATTTATTTAAAAAAAAGTGTGAAATGTTTCATTGTACAGTATTGCACAATCCCGAGTTGCCCTCTATTGTACAATGTGACGTTTAGCAAAAGAGGAAGCGTGCGAAGCAGCGGAGCGTCCCATCACGTCTCAAACGCTTTCTGATTCCAGTAGAGACTGCTTTTCGTCTGTAATAATCGACCTACGGTAATGCAGCGTTATCAAAGATGATCAAATAAGTAATACGGTCTCCGTGATATTGAACTCTGATGTATCATATTCTTATTTTGCCAAAAACATAAAACAAAAAGCACGTTAGCAACCGCATAGCAACAGTCAAAACAACAGAAAACAGACTGATTTTCAGTCTAGAGGGAGTAAGGGGATTTAATATTTATATATGAAATTATTGTTATTTTTGTGTGTGCATAAGCGATGTCTGAAATGTCAGTTTAGTTTTAGTCTTGATTGAAATTATATACAATTTTATATATATATATATATATATATATATATATATATATATATATATATATAATAAAAATAAATATATATATATATAATAAAAAATAAATATATATATATATATATATATATATATATATATATATATATATATTACAAAAAAAATATATATATATATATATATATATATATATATATATATATATATATATATATATATATATATATATATATATATATATATATATATATATATATAAAATTATATTTGTATTTGTGTGTGTGTATAAAATGTATTTCTGTGGGCATTACTATTATACATGATTATAATGCATGTCTGTATGTGTGTTTGTTTAATGATTACACTCGTTCAGAGTAAAACAGGAAGTAAGTGTTTCGTCTTTCTGGACGTGCCATTATTGGTGTGTGTGTCACAATGACCTCATTATAAGAAGCATTATGTGTGAGAGAATTTTGTCACTTCTGAGTCTGTGGTAGCGGACCGACTTACTTAAGGTATGAAATCATTCTGCTGCTTTTTTTTTAGTTTATTATTGTCATTCTTTCATCAGGTGGTGCATGTTACTTTGGGAGTTAGGCTAACACATGATTTATTTTTTAATGTGGTATGTTAACTTATATCTAGAGTAAGAGTGAGGTCTTAAAGGAACAGAAAGCACCCCTGAAAAAGGCCCCCGGTACCTGACAGACCATAAAAAACACTGAATTGAAGATTAAAGAGATCAGGTTCGATTTAGAGAACTCTAGAAATGAGCTTATGGCTATCATTAAATGATTAGCAATTTTAAAATGATTTTGTTAGGGAGTGCGTCTTCAAAATAATAATAGAAAAGCTAAAATATTAATTTGTACTCTGAATGCAAACCAACTTTTCGTGCCGAACAGAAAAATGTAGAAAATTCACAATATATTTTTTTATAGTATCTTCACTAATTCAGACTTCTTTCAGCAACCATAAATTAAATGCATGGTACTGGAATAAAATGCAAAATTAAATATCTTTCAGCCATTTAATTTGGCTATATAATAAAAATAGAATAATTAAAATTAAGTATTCAATAACACAGATATATATATTTTTTAATTACAATATTATATTAATATTTACGTCTCGTTTCAGATTTACTTATTTATTTTTTTTATGTTCTGCAGCCCTAATGTAAATGTTTTAGTTTGAATTTGTATATCTATAGGAATGGCTGTTAGATATTTATCTAAAAAAAAAAATAAAAAAAAGGTTGAAAAAAATATGTTCACCGAAAATGTACTAAATGTACTACTACTAATTATGATAACCATAAGAACCTCATTTGTCACCTCTCCAAGTGTTTTGCAGAATCATTTATAAGAAATATTTTTATCTCGAAAGCTTCCATGATTCATTTCCTGTGCTGCGTTACCTACTGTATTTAGAAATTGGCCAGACATGCTGCATACCGAATGTGTCACTACTGAATGTGTGTGGTTTAGTCAGACTCGTATATTTGTTTTTACCGGCGTTAATAAAAGACCTGATTTTAAACTACCCCGAAGCTTTGCACGGTCACATTTACAGTATAGGGAAACTTTATTACAGGGAAACTTTAAAACAATAATTTATTGCGATCTATATCACGGCAAACTGGTGCAGCATTAGAGGAAGGCGTCAGCTCTCAAATTGCAATTAATTTGTGTCAGAATGCAATTTTGTGCATTTTAATAGGAAATATAAATCAACGCACACCAGAATGACTCAAAAGTATGCCTATTATAGTTTTTTTTCCCCTTTGATCCTTCATAAATAAAGATTCTTTATTGGCAAATACAGTTCAGTGTAGAACCTTTAACTTCTATGGAACCTTAAAGGGTTACAATAATTTTTTTCATCGTTCACCGAATGCCATTCTGATCCCCTGTTTGATAAAAACCGGGAGGCTTGTGAGTGTCCCATTGACTGGCAAATAGTTACGACTGTCAACGTGCAAAAAAAGTATGAAAGATGACACCGTACTGCGAAGTCCGCCGGAGGATCAAAAAGGCGCTACGGAGACTTCACGGTGCCGATTCGTTAAATAAACGTATTCGTTTTGTTTTGTTTCCGTACAAAAAGTATTGCAGCTTCATAATATTACGGTTGAACCACTGATGGCAGACGGAGCATTCAGACGACGTCTCTCCTACTTTCACAAGCCTCCCGGTTTTCATCAAACTTATCTTAAATTGCTTTTAAGGGTTTGGGACGACATGGGGGACGACACGTTATCTTCAATTAAACCTTTTTCTTTTACAGGTGTGCATCATCTACATCGACGATGGCGTGGACGGTGGCTCTGAGTAACCTGGTGTTAGGGGTCTACGGATTCACGCTGATCACGGGCCTTCCCGCCAACGTCTTGGCTTTCTACACCTTCCTGCAGAAGATCCGCCAGCGCTCCACCCCGATAGACGTGCTGCTGCTCAGTCTAACCGTCTCCGACCTGATCTTCCTCTTTTTCCTGCCCTTTCGCATGGTGGAGGCGGCCAACATGAAATGGACGATGCCTTACTTCCTCTGCCCGCTGTCGGGATTCATCTTCTACTCCACCATCTACAACAGCACCTTCCACCTGACGGCCATCAGCGTGGAGCGCTACCTGGGTGTGGCCTTCCCCATTAAATACAAGCTCAAGCGCAACCCTCGAAACGCGGTGATAGCCAGCGTCGTGTTCTGGGTGTTTTCAATGGCGCACTGCAGCATCGTCTACATCATGCAATACCACGACCATTCGAACCCCAACTTCACCGATCCCTCCAAACGCAACACCTGCTACGAAGAGTTCAGCGCTGAGCAGCTCAAGATCCTCCTTCCAGTTCGCCTGGAGCTTTTCGCGGTGCTCTTCGTCACGCCGTTCCTCATCTGCTGCTTCTGCTACATCAAATTCATCCACATCCTCTCCAATCTGCCCAACATCAACGCTAAGAAGCGGTACAGAGCCATCGGGATGGCGCTGGGCACGCTCCTGGTCTTCATTATCTGCTTCATGCCTTATAACGTCTCGCACGTGGTGGGATATGTGGGCAACTACAGCCCTGACTGGCGAGTGTATGCGCTGCTCACCAGCACGTTTAACGCGTGCCTCGATCCCTTCATATTCTACTTCTCTTCTTCAGCGCTCAGAGGAACTTTCAAGAACGTCTTCCAGGAGCTGTCGAGGCGGCTTCTCACGCCCTGCTGCCGCTCGGTTCTCTACTGCCCTCTCTTGAACTGTTCGAGCACAGAGGAGAAAACTCAGAGCACGACCGACAGCTCTCTTTAGCATCTTGGAGTTCGATTCGAGTGACTCTCGAAATGTGACTCAATTTCAGAAAAGCAACAGAAGAGCACCGTATGGGCCGGCGTTTTTCAGTTGAACGTAATTGCGATGGGCAGCTTAATGGACCACTATTATTGCACGCATTTTTCCCATTCTTTTTTCCATAGGGATTTTTTAAAAAACCATGTCGAACCAACCAGCTATGAGGGTGATTACAAACTTTGATTTGAAACAAAATAACTAAAAGGGTACAAGATCGAACGACTTTGTAAAGGGAGAACTGCCATGAAGCATGAATATAAAATGTTATATATGTAAATGTATAGAGATATATATGTATGCATAATTATAATTTGTTGTTTTGATAGCAGAGTTAGTCTTCATTACGTGATTTGCAGTGTTTCGTGGGAGTTATTTGAATGATATTTGCTCACTTGACTCGCCGATTGGTGGACTTTTCTATACAGCATCATGGGTTTATATAGTTTTTTGCTACAGATTCAGTTATTTTAAAAATAAGCATTATTTAACAACCTTGTCACAACAGTTCTATCTATGGTTTATAAGATATCATTCAAAATGAGTTTTTCTATGGAGAAAATGAACGGGGTTTTACTTCTGGAACCCCACCATTGCACGCTATAACTTATACTTATCACTTTTGGGTCTGTTGGGGTTCAACGTGTCCTCGACTTAGACTTTCTGGTAAAGCTAGTTGACCTTGCATGTCTTCCTGGTGAAGCAGCCTAAAGCGGGCATGTTTTTAATGCACTGTCTCGTATTGATCCTAATGGGAAATGCTCAAGCAGGTTTATTGAGTGTTTTCTGTCAGGATCAGTATCATTATCAGGTAAATGCACCTTCAGGGAGCTTATGCTGTCTTTGAACTGGGCTTTCAATGTGAAGGGTGTCATTTGTGCAGCACTAGTGGCAAAAAATATAATAATGACATTTCACTTTTTCTCAAATTCACAGCATTGGTTGATCCAGTGTTATATCCTGCCCATTTTTTCCTCATTTCTCTTTATAATTAAAGTTTTTGTAAATCGCTTCTGCTGCAGCATAAACATCATTGCATAACTTTAGATACATTTTTCTATTTTTTTTTTTATCATTTTTCTGATATTTTGCTTTCATCATTTAAAATCTTTATTGATTATTTCCCCTTTATGTTTAATGTTTAGGTGAATTTTAACCCTTTATTTTCATTTGACGCGTTCTTTTATTAAATTAGTTTCATATCTAAGTTTATATTACAGTCTTTGATGTAAATATGTAATCGTTGAATTGTTGTTAATTTTATGAAAGAGCAGATAAGATAAGCTTTTTTTGGATCCGTAGTCTAAGCACTTTTTTTTTTTCTCACGGTTAGAAAAACACTTGATGTGTCATTTCCACCGAATAAAAATTTGCAAAATGTACTATGAAGTTATTAATGAAGTAATGCAATAAACGTTTTTTCAAATATAATGCACGAGCGTTGAGCGTTCTGTATTCTGTAACTCATTGTACGTTTTATTTGCGAGTAAAGTAAAGGTGCTATAAGCAATCTCGGCTAGATTCTGACAGACTTGATGCAAATCCTGCCCTGTAAGCGAACCTGAACATGATTGACAGGCAGAAAGCACCTCAAAGTCCCGTAATCGTCTAAACGGTAATATTACATCACCCACTTCTGCTAGTTTCCTGCATGCTCTTCCATAAGAAAATGCTTTTAGCACCAAGTTTAAAAACAGATTCTAACTCTTCTAACACAGCCGAGCCGTTTTGTTTAAACATGCACGCGGGGTCTCAGCAGATGTACTAACTCTGAAATTATTTAAATAAAGTTTGTTTTAAAAATGCATGCAGTGTTTACATCATTCCAGAACGATTCGCAGCATTGTTAGACCTTAAATCACGCTAAGCCTTCGGCGTCATCTAGAAAATAAACGATGCGCTACAAAATCGTGCGTCTTAATCTATAAATATAAAAGACACCGTCACTTGGCCGGTCGACGTATATGTCCTTGTCATGCACATGAGGCCTGTTCACAAGATTCGGTAGGCTTTAGCGGGCCTGCTTCATTATGAAACGCTCCTCGTCTCTCTCTGATGACGACAATTGTTTCCTTAATATTTGATTAACCTGATCTGTGCTGCACGGTGAAATTATCATCCATCTCTCTGTTTTTTGGCATGCATCTGATAGGCGAAGCGCTTTTTCTATGGCGCAGACACGTAGGAACCGAACTGAGAAGGGGGGGCGACGAGGAGCTTCTCGGAAAAAGCTGGTCGCAATTCATTTTCAATGAGAGGGGCCGAGCGGACGGAGAGCAGACGCAGTCCCGCCAAACCCGGCCAAAATGTGGAGTACGTACGTGACGTGTGGAGGCAGCGGAGCTGACAAAGGTACGTTGGGAAAAGAGCAGATCCTTGTTTTTGAGGTCTTTTGACTTTTTTGAGATCATGCGGACACTGATTTTAAGCAACGCATCTATTTCAGGGTCTTTGGGAGGATTGAGAAAGACAACATTTGTGTGTGTAATCAAATGATTTTATCACTTTTGTTTAGGGATGGATGATGCTATGCTCATAGTCATCTCTTTTCTATCTATGATCTGATCAGCTGGGGTGAGCTGTTAGTTGTACAAGCTTGCTGACTCAGTTTTGCTCGTTCCGTCCCATTATGGCTAATAATAAATGAGGGAACTAGTGAGTTTTTTCTGTTACAACTGCAGATGAATCAGTCATTGCGCAATGAAACTTTCGACTACGAAACGGCATTCAGATCGTGAGTAGTGAAGTGTGTTGGACGTCATTGTGAAAGGGACGAATTTCCTACTTCGGGGGGTGGTGTTCTGTGCTGGACGTCAGGGATTTTCCGCTACTTTAGCGAATGCATGAATAAGCCGTTTTGCATTCAACCCGGAAAACCGAGATTTACAAATTCAGACTTGGAAAAGCGCAACCGAAACGCTGGTTTGGCCGAGATGCAAAAACAGAGGCCCATGATGGAGGTTCGCTTTCGAGCACATAAAATACACCGGCCTTTCAAAGCCGGTGGTGATAAAAGCGTTTTAGCCAACGTTTGCAGAGGCAGGAGTGTAAAACACTGTAAATGATCCTCAGGTGATAATCACACAGCTGTAGAATAAATGCTTGCATTGAACGGCATCGTTTATCCGCCGCAGTTTGGTTGCTAGGAAACGTCTTTGTTGACAATCGGACATCTGCAAAGTGAACGCCGTCTGTATTGGTGATATGAAGCGACGTATATTGTGAAACACGCAGTATACATAAAATTGACTTAGCAGGACACTCTTAGGCCACAAGCGGAGAGAAAATCCATTTCTGGTTAACCAAAGAAACCTTTTTTCAAAACAAAGATTGTTTATTGGCATTGAAGACTCCGTGAAGGTGCTTTAAAATCATGGAAACTTTCCAGTGGGAAAAAAGTCCAAATGGTTCTACTATAACTCCCTTTTGAATACTGCAAAAAAATGCTTTTCTACACCCTTTTAGAAATAAAGGTACATAAGCTGTCACTGGGGTGGTAGCTTTTATAAAAGGTACACATTTGTAGCTATTAAATTCAAATATGTACACTTTAAGCACTCATATGTACCTTTAAGCCACCAAAATGGATCCTTTAGGTACAAACTTGTACTTCTTGAAAAGGCACAGCCCCAGTGACAGCCTTTATTTCTGAGAGTGTAGCTTAGATTTTTTTTTTGTCTTCTTTCCAGCCACAATATCTAGAAATTCTTAGATAAAGAAGGATTTTCTAGACACAAAAAAAACATGTAAAAATTAAGTGAGTGTTTGCTTAGAACAAGCAAAATAATCTACCGATGGGGTAAGCGAAATCATTTTTTTCCCTCACATCACTCACTTAATTATGAGTTGTTGTTTTTTTCCGAAAACAAGACAATAATTTTTTACTTGATTAACTGTTTCCCACTATATTGAACCAAGATACTAACCAATAAGCAACCCTTACTTTTAATAGTGTTGCCATTCCAACTTCAACCTCAGAGATTTCAAGCAAGCCGTACTCTGGATGGGATACGGCATTGCTCCCAACCTCATCCTCTTTTTAAATTCGCTTTCGATTCCAGGGATGTTTTGGGATCGTAAATGCGGTCACGTGGTTCTCTTTGAGAGGTTATAGCCTCGACGCAGAGGAGAGACCCAACTGATTCACACTCACACATGCAAGCGCACACCCATCATCTTTAAACACGTCTCCCACACACCCTGAAGGAGTATAAATCCCGATAAGACGCCACAGACTTGCTCACATGTACACATACAGCGCCAGAGACTGCGCGCGAGGAACACGCCAGGTTGGATCCAGTCCACATTTATTAATTTTCCCTTATCTGTGTTCAATATTGAAAATGGAAAGCAAACAGTTGGCGCGGAAGTTGTCAGCAGATAGACCCTAGTCTCTATTGAAAAACAAGAGAGAGTCAATACAGAAGCACAGCCGAGAGGTCCAATGTGCTTCGCGGTGAGTTCGCTTTTTTTTCGTCTCTACATTACAGCAGGGATGCTTTTAATGCGGGCTAGAGTTCCCTTATTGCGCGATTGTCACTTTTTGATGCTTGCTCAACTCCTTTTCCTTCTTTATAATGGTTTTGGATACTTCCTATTCCTGTAATAACTGCTTGGTCTGCTCGCGATACGCCGCTCTGTGCTTCGTTTAGATTAAGAGGTACAATCTTTAGCAATTCTGAGCGATGCGATTTAAACAAAGTAAAACGGAGCCGAGAGTTTTAAATCATCATTCGCCAAAATATTTATGCAAGGAGTTGGGGATGTGTTGATCTTTGGCAGAGTGCAGATTCCAGGCCCGGTCATCTTATACGATAGTTTTATAGAGTCTAGTTATTGTTTTACGGTTTGTATATCATCACAGTGAGCTTTGTTTGACCTACGTCAAGGGTGTCTGATCTTGCCCCTATAGATCCACTGCAAGCCTTGATAAATGCACCTGAACCTGCTAGCCAAGGTCAAGTCAAACTTATTTGTGTGGCGCTTTTCACAATATGCCTCGTGTCCAAGCAGCAGTGCGATGTCTATAATTCCTTAGCGCAAGTTTTAGGGCGTATAAAATGATGAAGTGATCCTAGTTTAGATCTAGCTATATTGTATTTATAATGTTGTCCAGCACACATCTGTGCTGCAGTGGTCAGGAGCCAAAGCCAAATAAGTGACTTAAAGATTGGTTGGTTTTTGTTTTGTAAATATTAGCTGGTTTTGTTCCATTAAGAGATATAAAATTAGTTGTTTCGTTTTACCTAGAAGATATAAATATTGGTCTTTTTTTTTGCTGGTTTTTGTCCTATTGAGAGATTTAAATAATGGCTGGTTTTGTTCCATCATTTAAATATTGGCGTTTTGTTTTGTTTCATTAACAAATTTAAACATTGGTCAGATATTTAAATATTGGTATATATAATATTGTTAGTTTTTTTCCATCAAAATATATAAATATTGGTATGTTTTGTTCCATTAAGAGACTATACATCGGTCAGTTTTTTTCTATGGTGAGCTTTAAATATTGGTTGGTTTTGTTTTGTTTGAGGATTTATATTGGTCAGGGTCGTAGGGAATTAAAATGTTAAAATATTAGTCAGTTTTGTTATTTGAATAGATTTAAATGTTGGTCGGTTTTGTTCTAGTTTGAGGTTCAATGTTATTAGGTATTTCTCAATTAAGAGACTTTAATATTGGTTTTGGTGTTCTGTTACGACACTTTTTTGGTTGGTTGGTTGGTTTTATTATATTTTGAGTTTTACATATTGGTTGGATTTTCAAATGAAGAATAAGCGATTCTCAAAAAAGTATTAATGAAA
>NC_056714.1:26047004-26082004 GCF_018831695.1 Puntigrus tetrazona | reverse complement strand
ATTAATGTTTAATCCAGAATATGTATACTGTGAAGTTATAAAAAATCTCATTTCACGGCCACATCAAATGTTATTTGTACATGAGCGTCTGATTTAACCGAACGTATCTGGCATCTCATTTGCAGCATTTCCGTTTAAGACATCTAATATTCTTTAACGTTTTTCGCGCCGCGCAAGATTCATAACGCTGTCAACTTTATTTCGGGATCTAACCTCTATACATCAAATGAACGATTTCCATTTTCTCACAACTACCATCTCCACCATTACCTGCCCACCTGCGGTAATAAATACACTCAGCCTGGAAATGACTCCAATTTTGAGCATATTCATGCATCCAGTCACCTCAGAGGCTTTCGCTTCTAAAAAACTGAGTGTGTGAAGGACTTCCAGGAGCTGAAGAGATGAATTATAGTTAAAGGTGACTTAATGTCCACATGGAACAATGCATTTCTGTGAGTCACATCTCGGGTTGGACCAGAAACTATAATAAAACCCTGTTACTGTGAAATGTGACGCAACGTGTTGCTCATCCACCCTGGTGCACGTAGATTAAACTCCGCAAAGTAAAACGTACGCACCCCGAGGTCACCTGAGTTCGTTTCGTCGTCGAGAAATGCGCCGTTGCATCATTCGTTTACCAATGGATGCTCTGCAGCGAATGGGTGCCGTCGGAATGAGAGTCTGAGATGATTACGTCTCACCACTGAAAAGCTGAAACAAGTTGAGACGTTTTAACCACCATCCGTTTCTCCCAAAGCCCAAATATCGCTTTCCGTCATCAGGGGCGAATATGCGCTCTCTACGCGCGAAGAACGTCCCGAAAGAGAGCCAAACAAATGTGTGACGTCCACCGGTTGAAGCGCTATTATATTTAAGCCACAAGCAAAGTTTGAAAAGGTCTTTATAATGGATTTGTTTCCTCCTCAGGATGTTAACTGATAGACTTCTTGGGTAGGTTGTGATGTTTTTAAGCATCGTTTCTGACGGCACCCATTCGCTGCAAAGGGATAAATGATTGCAACGCTACTGTTTCTCGTCTCAGATGGCCTCGAGGTGAGGATTTTGAACTTTTCCTTCGAGCGCGTTCCCCTCGACGCCGGCGTTGCGTTACTAGGGTCGAACTCTTCCTGCGAGGATCTGGGAATCGCCTTGCCGTCCACCGACAGACCTCGGTGAGCAACGGATGACACGCAGCAGGCTCCTCTCAGCTGTGTTTGGATTAGAGGGAACCCGTAGGAGAAGATGAGCCGTGAAGGGTCAGCTGGAACGAGCCGAAGATAAACACACACCCCGTCGCAGCGTCCTCCGCCGCTTACGTAACCGCTGATTAAATACCGCTGGCTAATTCGACGGTGCTTTCAGCCGGTGCTGTGCTTTTGGATCCATTGTGCCGTATTTAAATTGATTTCGCAGATTTTCCCTCACAATGGAGTCTGCGGGGAATTTTGGGGAATCGTAATTACGCCGTGATGTGCGTTCAAGCGATTTTGTTTGGGCTAAAACGGACACGTTGGGCAATTTCTTTCACTTCCCGACAAACGCGAGAAGCTTTTAGCGCCAGTGCGATATAATGAAGAGCAAAGGATGCGCATTAGGATTGTAATTGATGCTTCATCTGGGTGTTTTATCGTTCTCCTGCAGACACGGGGAACGATGGGAAACGTACGAACCCCGAAAAAAGGAAAATGCACTCAACCTTCACTGTCTGTAGCGGTTTGCTGTCGTTTTTTAATTAAAAACCCCCTCTTCGGCGGGTTTAAAGGAAAAAAAAAACATAATTACAACATTGTTTGGACGAGACAAGTTCACACCGATTGATTCTGACGTTAAACGAATGAAGAATCAGAATCAAACTTTTCAAAAGTGTAGGATCACTGCGGTTTGGCATGCATTAAATACATTATAGTGGTCGAGAACGGCAGTAAAGACGTGACAAAAGCTCTCTATTTCAAATAAAAGCTTTTAATTAATGAATAGAAATATATTGCATGTTGGGATGATTTCTGAAGGATCATGCGACACTGAAGACTGGAGCAATTATGCTTTAAATTCAGCTTTTTTGTGCATACATTAAAAAAGAAAACAATAATTAAAATCGCAATCATTTTTACGATTTACCTTTGTTTTGGACATTGGTGATAATTGCAAGCGTTTCTTTTTTCGCAGAAATAAGTGAAAACATTTTACCGTGTATTCGAACAAACAAACAACACCAAAAAAAAGCTTTCGTTATTTAAAATCGTAATAATATTTCACATATTTGCTCCGTAACATCAGCGCAGGTGCAGACCTCCCGGCCTAAAAGCTTTAGTTTGGAGCTGTGATACAATATGAATTGACCTGACTTTGAAGGAATGAATCAAAGAAATGGAAATGATTTCTTCCTAAAATGGATATCGCAAAACCCAAAAGCCCGCACTGCGTTTTAATTGAGGCGCTTTGACAATAAAAGAAGCAATGAATTGATACTGATCCTCTTTGTTTGAGGGGCTTTGCCATTTTAAGCACAGCTGAGATCAGTGGAAAGTGACAGATGTGGATATGACACACACACACACACACACACTGACCTGACGGTAAACGAGTCTTTGCGGAAATGCTGGTGGTTTTGCTGAGTCAGCTGAATATAGAAATTAGATTAGCATCAGGTCTATTCAGGAAGTTTCAGCTCAGTACTTCTCTTCTCGGGTCAGTCCGGATTCTTCAGTTTCTCTTTTTGGTTCAGCCTTCCTGTTTGTGCACAACATCACGATATTCTGTCAATATATTCATTTCGACTTCATCAGACACGTGCACGGGGCATTTAACTCTTTATAGCCAGCGAAGATGGTTTGGTCAGCTGAACCATTTTGACCAACAATAATTACCTGAATAACCTGGATTTTAATGTATATATATATTTTTTTTTAATTGAACAACACATTTGCATGTTGTCTGATATTGAATAACTGTCACCTGTAAACAAATGCATTATTATTATCATCATTATTAAATGTTAAATAATTTTTTATATAAGTTATTAACTATCCAAATAGGGATTATTTGGATTGATTTCTTTTAAAATGACTATCAATGTGAATATTATAAATGTGATAGTTAATAGGTATTATTCCTTTTAATTACATATTAAAAGTATTAAATATCAAATAAATTATTTCAGATGGATTACCAATCGAAATAAAGTGGTTCATTATCAATAAATAATTTATTATTATTTATTAATAATTCATTTAAATAAATATTTTAATTTTAAATTATTGCATTAATATTATATAATTATGGATTGTTGGCAATTAAAATAAAGTGCTTTAATTTATTTTTTAATGATTTATTATTAGTTTATATTAATTTATTGTTCACACGTGTATAATTATTCACTTATATATATAAACAATAAATGTTAGATTTAATTATTCCATCAACTCAAGTTTGGGAAAGCCTTACATTTTAACATTATTTAGTTATTTTTTAGTTTTATTAGTTCTTCACTAGACACACGTTCAGCCAAGTTTAGGTTTAGTCCTTGAACACCTACCTCAGAAAACCACAAACAGCACAGCATGTAAAATGTCAAGAGGTCTGTTTCTCTAACGAGCCATTCCTCCTATGTTTTAGTCAAAAAAAATGCAACTAAGAAACGCCATCGTCGTTTTGTTCCCGCAAATGAAGCGTGGTTGTAAATATGGCATGCATCGTTTAAAACGACACGAATTGCGTCACTGTTTATCAAACATGTCTCTGCACAGAAAACGTAACGTGTGGGATATAAAATATACACTATTTCATCGTGTCGTTCAGGCCTAGGGACCTTCAGCAAAGAACAGAAAAAACCGATTTGATTCAAGTTAACTTTTAAACTGGACTTTAAAAGCATAGAGTCTGACTGAAAGCCGCGTTTTTATTTGGCCATTTGATCCCGCCGACACGAATCTAAATTGCTCGTGCATTTGAACGAAGTTGATAAAACGCATCCCGCCGAATATTCCCGAATGAAATGTTGCGAGCATTAAAAGGTGGAAGCTTTTGAACGTAATTGGATAATTTTACGCTCAAGCAATATTATTTCCCCGCGGTGGCTTGCAAGACAAATAAAGATGACATCAAAGGATGCGAAACGTACAAATACGGCCATGCACTTTGAGGAAGAGCTAATAAAAAAAAAAAAAAAGGGGCCGGGCTGTAATCATTTTTAATTCTCTATCTAAGAATCGCTTGCTGAAATATTACTCCAAAAAAAAGATTAAGTGTCATTATTGGATGGCACAGTTATTTTTTTCATACTCTATGTCTGTCTGATGCCTGGAAGATGCAAACATATAAAGCTCTTAAATACAAGCTTCAGTCGCATTTAAAGCTGTATAGAAATAGCTTCTGTCTTCTGCAGACAAACGCAGAGTATAACAGGTTTAGCAGAATCTCTGACATTAGCGCACGGTGAAAGATGACGGGCCTCCAAAAAAGCACCATAAAAGATGATTGATCTGTGAATAACGCCTTAAAAAGTTCAGTCTGTTCCTAACGTATAGTCTAAAGACCTGAAACCAAGCGCACACTATACTTCAAGGTGGTTTTAGGGCATTTGCTGGAAGGTGACAGTCTTGATTCACTTTGCCATAAAAAAAAAAAAACCTCCACCGGCTTCGGCTTAAAAAACTTTAGCTCAGTCGCTGCGTGAATGTTTAAGCATCGCGCAGTCCCGTGTCTCGAGAGGAAAAAAAACCCCTAACGCTGAGTTCTGAAATATCAATAAAAATGATAAGTGCCCCTATTGTGGATTTTAGAAAATGGGCTTTTATGCAACGTGTGACGCAGCTCTGAATGAAAAACATCCTGCGAAGAAATCTGATGCGCCGTGTGTAAAGCTATCATCTCTTAAAATAATAAAAAAAAACAAAAAAACGTTTTAAACATTGCCCGCCCACTTGTTGCGCAAAAACGCGTTTTTTTTGTGCCTTGGTATGAATGAAAATGCAAATTCGTTCTTCGCCGCTAGGTGCCGCTTCCGAGGCGCTAAAAGCTCACAAACATGCTTTAAATGAAATCGACCAATTACCCCAAATCAGCGTCGCACAAAAGACGAGAAAAGAGGAAATAAATGCACATTATAAGAAAATGATGTGTTTTTTGACCTATAATGCACGTCGATCAGGTGTTTGGGACTGGTGAGACCAAAATGTGAGCTTTTAATAACCTGTAATAGCGGCAGTTATCAAGTGAATTAAATTGCAGTCACATGCTAAACGTTTAACGCGCCAAGGAGTGGGGAAATACACCGTTTACTGTCAAAGATGTAAAGTAAATGTAAGTAAAACACCCACAGATGTTGCAGGAAGCATTGCAACGCTTGCATTTTCCAGTCACTGGCCAGAATTCAAAGCTCGTCGTCTCTGAGGTGTTTTTTTTTTCTGCTGATCGAACGACAACGCAAGACCTTTTTTTTGGCTTGAAGCACTCGAGCAAAACAAAACACTACTTTGGGAATCAGTGTTGTATTAATATAAATACAAGCTTTATGTGTTGAAAATTGTACATAATGGGCGAGTACATTATAAATTTGGGTATTAAACCCGCGTTTTTTGTCTTATCCTGAATCGCTACGGTATCCGGCTGCGGAGTAATACGTACCCGCGTGAATCGCCATAGACGTATACTTAGAGAAGTAGATCCGGTTAGAATGTTCTTCCGCGGCGTGCACGCAGTTCTCTTAATTAACCGCTAATTGTTTTTGGTAACACTTTATATGAAGCCTGTATTTATAATACTTTATAAGGGTATTCTTAGGGCATTATAATGAATGTATAATACCTTACGTCTCATGCATAATCGTAAAAACAATTTTAATACGTTACAATATTTGTGATTATAACTTTTAAGAGTATAACACACAATGAACACCGTATTAAATCTACTTAATTTACAATGTACAGCATCTTATCTTGACGTTTTTATTTAAGGACAGTACCTTATAACATTTTGTGAGAGTTTAGATGTTGTTTCCTGTGAGGCTAATAATGAGGCTAATGCTAGCTAGCTAATACTTTTAGCTGAAAAAATGACTTTTCAACAGCTTTCTAAAGTGAACTAAAATAATCAAGCTGGTATTATCAAAAAATATTCAAAGAAATTGCGTCAAATTATGCATTCATGTGATCTGATATCTGACTTTATGGCAGTTTGAGAGAAAAAAATGGTACTATTGTTATTATTATTACTTATAAGTTGCATTTGTCCGCTTTAAATAGCACAAGTAAAATAGTAAAATATGAGACTTATAATGCTTTATAACTATGCATTATATATTATACTCCATTATAATCATGTTCATTGTGTGTTAAAAATGATCACACTCTTAAAAGCTACAACCACAGATAAGTAAGTATTATAACGCATTAAAACACGAGACGATACAAAATATCAAAAAGCTATTTATAATGCATTATACATTCATTATAGAGCCTTAAGGATAGAAATACAGGTTTCATAGAAAGTGTTAACTTTCTCAATTTCTTTTGTTTGTTTGTTATCATATCACCAGTATTTTTATTTGGTAACACTTCATTTTGCCCGCTTTAGGCATTCTAACTATAAGTGACTTTGTAACTACATTTCAACAGTAGACTTTTAGGTGTTAGAATAAGTTTCTGATGGCCAGTATGTAGCATGGACCCATCAAAATAAAGTGTTAGAGGATATTCTATCAGTCTACGTGACATTGAAATGGAAATATATATATATATATATATGTGTGTGTGTGTGTGTGTGTGAAATGATAGCTCTTAATGAGCACACAAAGTCAAATCAAACCATCAGTCTATCTAAAGCGGACTATTGAAATAAAGTGCAACCTTTTATTTTTGCATTGTTTAAACTTCTTATTTCGTCTCCCACAGATAAAAAAAGTCATGACGGTTTGTGCATGAGTAAATTATTAATCACACTCTGTCTGTCTGTGTGTGTGTGTGTTTGTGTGTCTCTGTCTGTGTGTGTGTGTGTGTGTGTGTGTGTGTTTGTGTGTCTCTGTCTGTCTGTGTGTGTGTGTGTTTGTGTGTCTCTGTCTGTCTGTGTGTGTGTGTGTGTCTCTGTCTGTCTGTGTGTGTGTGTGTGTGTCTCTGTCTGTCTGTGTGTGTGTGTGTGTGTGTGTCTCTGTCTGTGTCTGTGTGTGTGTGTGTGTGTGTGTGTGTGAGTGTGTGTGTGTGTGTGTGTGTGTGTGTGTGTGTCTCTGTCTGTCTGTGTGTGTGTGTGTGTGTGTGTGTGTGTGTGTGTCTCTGCCTGTCTGTGTGTGTGTGTGTGTTTGTGTGTCTCTGTCTGTCTGTGTGTGTTTGTGTGTCTCTGTCTGTCTGTGTGTGTGTGTGTGTGTGTTTGTGTGTCTCTGTCTGTCTGTGTGTGTGTGTTGTGTGTCTCTGTCTGTCTGTGTGTGTGTGTGTGTGTCTCTGTCTGTCTGTGTGTGTGTGTGTGAGTGTGTGTTTGTGTGTCTCTGTCTGTCTGTCTGTGTGTGTGTGTGTGTGTGTGGTCAGCTAGCGTGCATCTAGTCTGAAACTAAAAGCGTCCTCAAACAGCCCAGACCAACAAAAGCAGCCAATCACAGCCGAGGTATGTTAAAAACAAAATTCGCTTTATTTTTCTCCTTCCATTTAAATTCTTGACTTTTTTTTTTGTTTGTTTTTTTTTGTTGTTTTCTCCTTTTTTGTGGATTAAAAAATTTACACACACCTAAAAACAAAGGACAGGGAGAACTGCAAAACAAATGACGTTCAAAGAAAGTTACATCACAGCACAGAATGCGTCGTTGTGGAAGACAACGTTCTGTTATTTTCCGCTGTTCTTCAGTTGCGTCATTGATTTCTCGAAGACAGTTATAAGGAGGGGGGGGATCAAATCCGTGTCTGAAACAGAATCACGAGCCATCATGCCTGCCGTAAGAAGGCCAGAGAATGTACAGACACACGTACACGCTCACACACACACACACACACACACACACACACGGCTATATTACAGATACTGAGGTGGAGGTCTGGAGGATGCTGGGATCGGGGGTGGTTTTGTCTAGAGAAGGCATCCCGAAGCAGCGTGTTGTTGTTGAGGGCCGGAGTGAAGCGCTTATTGAAATGCGCCGCGGTGGCTCCGTCACCCGCTGCTTTTCCGACGAACTGGCCCTCTTATGTCTTCTTAATGCTTGTGCGCTGTTCTGACAACTTAATTAGTCCTAATTATGCACATTAGTAATTAGCGAATTCTTATTCAAACGTGTGCAGACGATTGATATGAAACCATCTGTTTCTTGCAAATCTGATGGAATTGCTGTGAACCCAGGACAGCAACATCTATCTATCTATCTATCTATCTATCTATCTATCTATCTATCTATCTATCTATCATGTATTGTTGTGCATGCATCATAACTGCATTTAAAAAATAGGCCTTAATTTAGTATTTATGCATTAGAATTGCATTTGAAACTGACATGCATTTGAATTTAGTTTAGCATAAACAAACTAATTAACTTAATGGGATGCATATTTATCAGTCATACATAAATGAAGCTCAGATATATATATATATATATATATATATATATATATATATATATATATATATATATATATATATATATAAATGTAAAAAAGCTAAAATGTATTATAAACAATTCCCAGTGGTTCAATTAATTTAACTATTCATTTTATTTGTTTAATATTTTTTTATTAATATTTCTTAATATTATAACGGTTTAGTAGTTGTGTATATATATATATATATATATATATATATATATATATATATTTTTTTTTTTTTTTTTTTTACAGGGATATTGCATTCAACTAAAACAATAACAAAAATCATTAAATAAAATATACAACATTCTCTTTTTTTAAAATCATGATGTACTAAAATAACTAAATGTAATATATATATATATATATATATATATATATATATATATATATATATATATATATATATATGTATACATATATCTTGTTTCTTGTATGACAAATATGGATCACATTATATATATAATTATATAAAACTACATATACTAAACTACAAACTTTAAATTATATATATATATATATATATATATATATATATATATATATATATTTAAATTTTGTAATTTTAGTTCAGTGTTTCAGAAATAAAACATTTTAGAAGCTCAATTGTTTTACTTTCATTCTCTAATGTAATTTGATTTTAAGAAAAATTCTAAGGATTCTAAGGATCATATTTTTAAAACGCATTTAATCCGACGAAAAGCATGAACATGGTTAAAATGTGGCCCTATCACTATCACCGCTATCAAATGTGTGAAATAAATGAGCCTCGTTGCTGATCAATGCATGAACCGAGCACGCGAAATTCAAATACGCCAATCCTAAATGCACACATTTTAATCGAGCGTATCTTTTTTTTGGGTCTCCTTCGACTCAAACCCCTTCTCTAAAAAGCGAACACGTTTCATAGCCAGACCCGACCAGACAACACAAGGTTCTCTGCGGTCATCTTTCTCGCTCGCGGTGAGGCAACGTTGTCGAGAAAGTGAAGTAAACCGTTGACGTTTGTAGCTAAGCGCCTCAATAACACCAGACATCCGCGTCTGCGTGCGTTTCTCTCTGGCCTGAAGCGCTTTTACATTTCTCCTGAATTTGTAACAATCCCGCGACATCAGTGATACACAGTACCGATAACAAGCTTGTATTCTTTGCACACAGCATCTGACCGCTAACTATCCGCCTGCTTCCACGTGCACACCGTCTCCAGATACACAGTATCAATAGACACTGACATTCAGTTCTGTGTTGTTTGTTTCGCGTATTTCAGTGGCATCGGCTAACGCAACACTAACAGAAACTCGTGCAACACTAAAAAGCGACTTTAAACTGCCTGCTTTCTGCACGCCAGGCTGGTTTCTGAGAGGTCGTGTGAACCCGTTCCAGTAAAAATGCGACAAATATCGCAACCTCGGTTACCTTCGGTTCCTAATTAAATGAGATGCAACAGATGCATATGCTAACGACCACGGAGGGCTATTTGTGCACTTTTTGGTGAATTAAACGCGCAGTGTGCGATGAAATACTAAAAGCGTGGTGCAGAGTGATTTGACACCGCCATCTAGTGGCCAAATGGATAAATTAATTTTTACTGTCAACGACAAATGATAATTAGTCAGCAGCACTGGCATCTAATCTGGCACGAATCCACTTTTATATTGGCAGACTTGAGCTGCAATTAAAAAGCATCCCGATTTTTACTGTCAAGTCGCCGAGTTTTGTATTAAAGCACCTCCAAAGTCGAAGCAAACCCCGAACTAAAGCGCCGTAACATCTTGTGCAATGACCCAGAGCAAACCTGAAGGGGTTATAGAGATAATCAAGCAAATATTTGGAGGTGAACCGTTCAACTACTTCCTTCCATCTCGGGTTTAATACGCGCAGGCAACTATAAGCAAGCCGTTCGTAAACACAGACGAGGGAAGTGTTTGGGAAACGGACAGAAAATGCATTTTACAAGCAGGGTTTGTTGGGCAGAGTTTTATTTGAGTTTGTGATTTAATTCAAATATTTTTCACAGCTAGTTTTCCTGTTAGACGAACGCCGCGTTTTCTGTGTGCCTTGATTCGCTCTGCTCTGGCTGGGTCTGAAAGCTAGAAAATGCTCTTCACAAGCGGTCAGTGTCTTGTTTCCGTCACAAAATATGAGAGAATAGAAAAGCTAATAATTTTATCTTACATGTCTGATGTTTTTTTTCATCACAATTCTGAGTTATATATATATATATATATATATATATATATATATATATATATATATATATATATATATATATATATATATATATATACACACACATATATATATATATATATATATATATATATATATATATATATATATATATATATATATATATATATATATATATATATATATATATATATATATATATATATATATACATATATATATGTTTTTTTATGTATACACGGATTTAAAAAAATAAAAAAATAAATAATTAATGGCAATTAGATGTAATTTTAGAATCGCAAGGAATAAAAAAAATCTGAATTATGAAATATACATTTTTAATTCTGAGGAAAAAAAATGAGAATCGAGCTATAAACTAAACAAAAAACTAAATAAAATATTTTGAGGAAAAAAGTAACATCTCTCACGATTTCAAGATATAAACTCAAAATTGTGGAATTCTGAGAAAAAGTAAAAAATGAGGTAAATCTGAGAAAAAAAAGAGAAAAGCTGCAGGATGTGAGCTTCAACGGGACGAAAAAAATTGCATACTTGCAATTAAAAAAGGAAAAGAAAAAAGAAATAACTAGCTGTAATGAGAAGTCGGAATGAACTTGCGATAACAAAAACTGAAAAAATAAAGTTGTGAGATGCAAATTCTGCATTCCGAGAAAAAAAAAAGAATTCAGAGCTCGTTTTTCACAATTCTGAGGTTATATCTAGTCAGAAGTTTACATGTCTAGGGGATATTTAGTGGCAGAAACAGACTTCCTCATCCGGCACTAAGAGCCCCGTCCCACACCAGACCTCTATCTCAGTCCCCTCTGAAAGAGAGAGCGCGGGAATCACGAGGGGACATGATCCCGGCGCCAGCAGCGCTCCGTCACGATAGTCACACATCCATAGAAACTCCACCCAAAACAGACATTTACATGCGTTATACCCACACCGAGAATTGCAACAACATTTCATACTGTTTTTTTCTTTTGTTTTACTTATATTTGAGGAGAATACGTGTACACAGAGATGATCGGCGGGCCTCGAGGGCGATGCTAACGTGAGCTCGATGAGGAAAGAGCGGACTGACAGCAGGATAAAAAGCTTAAGAGACGAGGGGAACATCGGGAAAAAATCACCTGCTTTTGTGCTTGAAATCAAACCTCACGCAGAGGCAGAAAAAAGTATTTAGACGCTTAAACGTCATTTAAACGTCTTCATGTCAAAGCATTAGGTTTCTTTTCTAAAAGCCATTTTTGCAAGGTCAAATAGTTTTTAGCATTTGAATGATGTCTACGTCTCAGTTTTTTATTTATTTTTTTTTTTTTTTACCAGGGATATTATATTCAACTAAAACAAATAACAAAAATAATTACCTGAAGTAAAATAAACATTATTTATATATATATATATATATATATATATATATATATATATATATATATATATAATTTTATTTTTTAAATATGTTTAAAGACAAAAATAACTAAAACTATATATATGTAAAAAAAAAAAAAAATATATATATATGCAGTATACATTTAAATTTTTTTAACATATATTTATATATATATATATATATATATATATATATATATATATATATATATATATATCATATAAATGTTATCATATATAAACATATTTCATATATAAACATAACATTTTCTTAAATGCATGTGTGTGTATTTATATATACATAATACATATAAAGACTACACACACACATATTAACTAAACATTTTTTTATTATTATTTTGGAAGCGATGAATTGTTGGACATCACCAAAGCTACAAACACTTTTCGGCTTCTATCACTAGTCCATTGTTTTCATAATGTCTAATGCACATTTAAATCAGATATTGTTAAGTGTCATTTAAGCATCCCAATACTTTCTTTGCGGCCTCTGCTCGGCCTACTTACTAAGCAGCGTCTTTCATCGGCGCACGAAACGCATTCATTAATAACAGCGTAGTGGCCCTCAGGTTTTAAATTGGACTTTAAATAGGTTTGGGCTTTATTCCGGGGGTTATTGCTGGCTGGAAATGCAATAATGAAGCACATATTCAGGGAGAACATTATCGTATTAGAGTATATACAGCATTAACATTGCAAACTGAACGGTCGGCGCTCATGCAGGGTCACTGTGAACGGTCGCAAAAAAGCAGCGCCGTTAAGTAGCGCGCCGCCGCTTTACGTCAAAGCCTCTTCGCCGCGCGCTCTTAAGTGGCGCTTAATTAGCCTGCGGGGGATCGGACTCGAGACTCAAAGGCACAGCTGTCCTTGAAGAGGATCCTGTCAGCGCCTGGACCGAGCTTGATTTACGAGCTCTGCCGCTCACCAGATGGGGGACGGAGAGAACGCGACGCTTAGCGAGGCGCAGTCTCTGGCTAATCGCGTCTTTATCTCCCGCCAATCTGATTCCGAACCGGGCGAAAAAGGCGCGCGTGGAATCTAACGGCCTGCCGCGTTCCATTCAGCTCGGACTGTTGGGTTTTCCCGCGCGCTAACTTGGAAAAAAGGGCGGTCCAGCGCAAGTCCGGAAATTCAGACGGATGTACAATAAAATTCACTGGGATTAAAAAATAACGTAGACGTTGCGGACAAAAAAAGTTAGAGGTTTTTTTGGTGTGTTTACCCTCGCCCGCAAATTGAGGATTTGCTCCCGTGACTTCAAGTCCGCGTGAAATCAAAATGAAATGCATTAGCTCGCGTTGCTGTTTTCGTGGTCGGAGTCAGAAAAAAATACAAAAATAAAGTGCAAAACTGCCTTTGTTGTAGTTTAGCGAAATCTGAAAACGCTCATGAGGACGTCAGTTTGAACGGTTGACGGGCGTGACGTCATTAACCACGCCCCTCCAAAAGAGGCGGCCGGAACGCCTACTTTATCCAATCAAATCGGAGTAAAAACAAGCCACGCCCTCTGTTTTATATTTAGTTTCTATGGTACGCCCACAATACGGAAGTAAAATGGGTTGCAAAGGTCTGACTTTAAATCATGTGCTAATTTGCTCCCTCGTTTTTGAATTAATTTAATTAAACAATATTATGAATTAGTACGGCATGGCCACAATTTGCTTAAAGAGGAACGAAATAGTACGCTGTAGCCACAATTTACTAAAAAAAGGGAACGAATTAGTAGCTACAACGTAGCTAATATTAATTACATGGAATGGGGCACTACATAAACTGGCAGTACAAACTTGTAGTACATGGCCACAATATACTAAAATGAGAGAAAAAATAATAGCCTAGAGCATGACCGCAATTTACTAAATAACTAAAACGAGGGAACAAATTACCACAGCGTGGCCACGTTTTTAAAAAAGGCAATAAATTAAATGGAAACAAATTCTTAATACGTGGCTGTGATTTATGCATTTTTGTCTGCATGACATGTCCGGGGCTCTGTACAAAATGTTTTTAAAAAAAAGATGCATAAAACACGCTGAACGCTCCTGTCCGTTAGCCGCACACCTATGCTAGCATTGCATAGCATCGCAATTTGGTTGCGAGAAGACCAAAAAAAAAAAAAAACCCGTAAACTGCCATTTTCTTAACCCGCGTGTCATTTCCCAAACACAATACGTGCAGTAAACGCATGCATTTTTTTTAATATCCAACAACAGTCTCTGAATGGAACGCGGCGTCGCGCAAACACGACCGCATGTGACCGCAGGGTTTTGGTTATGTCATCGAGGCAGACGTGAGCGTTACATCATCACTGCAGAATATATCATACATTACAGTCATCAACAGCATGGGGAAAAAATACAGTACGCATTTGAAATGACGTTAGGAGGCCTACACGCTAGCGTCTACAATGCAAACGCGCTGAGCTCAATGGGGACGGTGCGTGACAAAGATGGTGGACAAACGCAACGGTTCGAAAAGGCAGCACTGCACTTCGTACCGTAGCTTATATTTGCTCGATTAGTGTTTCTGCTGCCATTTCCACATGCTCAAAAACAGGCCCGTCTAGCGTGTAAGCGCCCTCGCATTTCACCGATTGCTCTCTTTTACGGACGAGTCGAAAAATCGCCTCCGCTTTAAAAAAGTTAATCATGGTAAAACAGAGCACGATACTTCAAAAAAGGTTGTTTTTTTTCCTCTTTTCGCCGTTCGATGAATTGGTTTTTAGTACAAAATATTTTCACACACATGGCTTGCGATCAGCCCTGACGTTTTTTTTTTGTTTTTTTTTTCTCACATGGAATTACTATCATATTTATTCAAATACTTATTAACATTGTCATCATTATTATTATTATTATTATCATCATCATCATCATCGTCATTATAATCATTATTAACACCAAAAAAGTAATAGCAGTTAACCTTGCAGATTAAAATGTACACAGTGCAGGGGGTTAAAACGGGGTCGGTGCAGGAAGTGAGGTCACAAGAGGGACATTTCTAACCGGTACATGCTATCCACAAGCAACAAGAAGTCAATGAACCATTTCAGGCCAGGAGATGCCAGAAACTTCTGCTGCCTTCAAGTCTGTGTGGAAAGTTCCTACTTACGAGTTGCAACGACGCTTTTGAATAATTGTAAAAAGCGCTCTGCACTCTTATGAGCTGCAGTGATGCACGATTAATGAAAAACTGGACTCTTATGAGTTGCAAAGATGCATTGAAATAATGCTGAAAAGTTGCAATGATGCATTTAAATAATTCTGAAAAGTTGCACTCTTTCTAATGAGTTGCAATTATGTGTTCAAATTGGGAAAGTTTCACTCAAGAGTTGCAAAGATGCATTGAAATAACGCAGAAAAGTTGCACTCTGTTAATTTGCAATGGTGCATTTAAATAATTCTGAAAAGTTGCTGTGATGCATTTAAATAACATGGCAAAATTGCACTCTTACTAATGAGTTGCAATTATGTGTTCAAATTGGGAAAGTTTCACTCAAGAGTCGCGAAGATGCATTTAAGTAATTCTGAAAAGTTGCAATGATGCATTTAGATCATTCTGAAAAGTTGCGGTGATGCATTTAAATAACATGGAAAAGTTGCACTCTCACGAATGAGTTGCAATTATGTGTTTAAAAGTGTGTCGCTCAAGAGTTGCAAAGATGTATTCGAAAAAAAAAATGCAGAAAAGCTGCGCTTGCGTTTATGAGTTGCAGTGACGCATTTAAATAATTGCGAAAGGTTGTACTTGCTTATGAGCTGCGACGATGCATTCATTGCACGTTAAAAATGAGTTTTAGAGGATGAGTGACGTCTACAGCTGCGGTTCATTTATTTTATTAACCAACATTCGACAACCAAAAAGTGTCCAAATACCTTAAATTTCCAACACTACATATATCCTTTTTATATTTCGCGCTCTTTTTTGGCTTTCCGCCGAACACAAGAAAACCTCTCTAAATGCGTACGAACTGAAGCTCTCGGCTAATAATGACATTTCGCTCGTAAATCTCGTAAATACGATCGTTCCATCGTGACTTAAAGGCAGCAATATCCTCCGAGCCGAAAAGGCCGAGACAGAGAGGCTGATGGGAAATGTAGTTTTTGCCGCTGGAATGAGGGGCCTCTACTGCATATATATTTACACTGATTTGCGATCTGAGCGATGGACAGACTGAGGACAATATGAGGGCTGGACGTTTGCTTTGGGTCGAGAGCCCAAACGAACGCAAGCGAGGGGCCCCGAGATGACACGGCCCTCCTCGCCAGAAAGAAAACACGTGGTTTGACATCATTCATAGTAGCTACGCACGTCAGAACGCGCCGCCGTTCGGCTCGGATCTCTGCGTGGGGATCCGCCGGCCCCCGGCTGGTGGACAGCGTCGACGGGGTCACCCGGACTTTACAAGCAGCATGTCCAGCACGCACATCAAGAGACACCCAACTGGCATTACACTCGTCGTTCACATCATTTGCATCACATTTCAGGTTTGGACGATAAAAAGGTGACCGCCGTTGGCGACGGGAGGGAGGAGAGAAGCGGTGATATGCGACCGGGGGGGCGTGAATGGGAAGAGGAAGGAACAATGACCGAGTGATGTAGCGATGGCTCCTGGATTAATGCATAATTTCTTTTTGTTCACAGTGATGGGTTCGTATTTAAAGACTCCTTCCGAAGCGGGAAAGTTTTAGACCTTCATCAGAACGGAGACGGAGAGGCAGAGCCACAGGCCGATTCCTGATAAACGGCCGTTCAGAGACGCCGCTCCGCCGTACACGGCCCCGGGCCCTGGAAGAGCAGAGAGAGGCAGACGTCAGTAGGCTGAACGGGAGAAATGTCAAAATTCATTTGCCACACTTCTGTAGCAACATTTTTAAAAATTTGCCGTTTTACTGGAAAATAAAATTATGCAAGTTAAAACAGTTTTCATTTATTTTAACTTAATTTAAAAGCATTTTGTCAGACTTGATAAACGTGTACAGTACTTATAACAAAAAAAAATCCTTTAACGTATTAAAATATAAAATTTATTATAATTATTAGATTAATTATAATTAATTAAATAATTGCTTTTAAAATGTATTTATAAAAAAAAAAAAAACGCGATAAGCAAAAAAACCCCCAAAAACAGTAAAAATGTTTTTAACAATATAATATAATTAATTAAAATAAATATAATTCTGTATCTTTCTTGAAATGCAGCTAAAATAAACAATAGCCTATGGTTATTTCTATGGTATAATGCATATAAAACTTGTATTTTTAATTATTTGTTTTTACAATAATTACATTTAAAATACAATAAAATTAAAAGAAAAAAAAACATTTAAAATATTTTTACTAATTTACTGTCTCTTTCATGATAAGTAGCTAAAATAAATATAAAATAAACTTAGAAAATACATTACATGCATTTTAAATATTTATTTATTTTCTTTTACTTAAAAGAATAAAATAGTTTTTTAAATGACAGATTTTGTTTTTACAATTAGTTGTTTATTAAGCTTTTAAAATGGCCTACAGCAAAAACTATAAAAAATAATTATTTATAAAATCTACTATATCTTACAAAAAAGCATCTAGAATAATCAGTAGGTTTTTTTTAATAGCACTCCTGATAGATTATTATAGTTTATTTGCTGTATATTCACTTTGAAATGGTAATAAAAATAAAATCCTTAAAAAGTAAAATAAAGTGAAAACATATACTACTGTAGCCTCAAAAACAGAAACTTTACCCCAAGTGAAAAAAATATTGTATGTTACATACGGCATGTACAATATGCAAACCATTCCTAAAAAGCAGAAGGCAATGATCATGAAATAAAAGCATCACAAAACATGACTATATTCACAGCAATATCCATTTTATGGGTCAAAATGATTCGATTTGATTTCCTTTTATGCCAAAAATCGTTAGGATATTAAGTAAAGATCATGTTTCATGCAGATATGTTGTGCATTTCTTACTTTAACTATATCAAAACTTAATTTTTGATCAGTAAAATGCATTGCTAAGAACTTAATTTAGACATCTCTAAAGGTGATTTTCTATTTATTTAGATTAGTTTTTTCAGCTCCCTCAGATTTTCAAACATTGCCGAAATATTCTCCTATTTCCTAACGTCTCACACATCAGCGGAAAGCTTATTTATTCAGCTTACAGAATGCATAGATCATTTTAAATAATGTATAAAGAAATGCTTTTGTGCTCCGGGGTCAAACGGCAGCTCCGGGTTCTGTTCCCGGCGAGTTATCCTCAGACTGACAGCGATGGGACAGATGTTGCTCCTCTCAAAGGATGAAGATAAAGGTCGTAGCACGTCTGATGGAAAGGTGCGAGTCGAGGCCAGATGAAGCGAACGGGAGAAGACGCACGGCAGGTGACTCATCACGGGAAAACCGGCCCAGATGACGGCAGACGGAACGAGACGGACAGACGCACAATGTGGGGATCACTCGCTGAGGACGGATACGCATGCCGGCTTTGCTAACGCTGCTTGTGCAAAGGCCCTGCCGTTTATCGCTAATGAACTATAAAAGCAATACGTAAGCGATAATGTAATATACATATACACATAAATAAATAAATAAATATATATATATATATATATATATATATATATATATATATATATATATATAATTTGGGGTTTAGGTCAATAATAAGTATAGTAATAAGTAGTAATAAATAGAATTTAGTTGATCAATAATAAATGTTTATTACATTTGAACATATATACATATGCATGTATGTTCTAATGCAATACATATATATTTAGATACCTATGTTTCAAGAATGTAGTCATCAGTAATAAATATTTAAATACTTATTTTTAATAAATGCATACTTCATAAATAAACAAGTCAATAAATATTACAATTATTAATATAAAAAATATATACATAATTTAGTTTAGTCTAGGTGTGCCATTTGACACAATGGTTTGTTTGTGCTATTAATTATTAACATTTACTGTATTTAAACATTTATTACAATAAATGCTCAATAAATAATTCAGAAAAATATCGTTGTTTACGCATATTTATAAATTATAAGGTATGTGCGCGCCATTTGTCACAAAGTTATAATGAATATTTACTATATTCAAACATTTATTTTTAATCAAAATTTGTTTTTAAAAATTGTTTATGAATATTTAGGATTATGTGCATGGTTTGTCACAATTATAAATATTTAATACTTATACATTTTTAAATATATAGATACTTAAATATTTTAAGCAATAAAAATACTTTACATAAACATTTATGTATTTTTAACATTGAAATGTAATAATAATAATAATAATAATAATAATAAAAATAAAACAATAAAATAAATAGTCACACATTAATACAGTAAAAATATAATCAAAGTAATGTACTATGCTATGCAAATATTATAATATGATTTATTCTTAATTATAAAATAAACATAAGTAATTAAATAAAATATAAAAAAATAATTTTAAAATGTTTGTGCATTTGCTTTGTTGAATTAAACTCGATATACGTTAAATACATGAGTAATACTGAGCTTTTTTTTTTTTTTCCTCTATAGGGCTTTATCACACAGCCCCAGATTTAAAAGAACATTTATAGGTTCGAGAGTTTTGTTCATTGATTTATGCCAAAATGAGAAGCATCTGTGCACGGCGCGAAAACTGGAACAAACGTGAGATGAAAGCCTTGCATAAGCGCAAGCTCTCTATAAGCTCAATCGCTCGATGTTTGGCTCCTTCCCATAAACCCCAGCTTTTCCGTGACCCGCTCCTCCTCCTCCTCTCTGGGTTTAGCTCGCTAAGATCTCCACCGAGAGGCCAGAACGCGGCCGGACTCCGAAGCTTGTTTTTGTGCTCAACAGCACCTTCAGAGGTTACTCTCGGGGTCAGCAGGAGCGTGAACCTCGAATCGAGCGAAGCCGCCGGCTCTCAAGAGGAACTCGGACGTAATTTAACACCGGACGCTGAAGAGTCAGAAGTCGAAAAGTTTAGAGGCAGACGTCAAAGGGCCTTTCGGTAAGAAATGCATCAATAGAAAAGAAATCTGCTCTTAAATACCTCAATGCAGCAACCTACATGTAAAATGATGAGTTATGCTTCTGGTAATGTTTTTTTTTTTTTATTTCTCATATATGAATATGTCATATATGATTTATATATATATATAATGTGTTTTATACCTGTAAGGCAATATGTAATTTTCACATGTGTTTTTCTGGGTAGATGAAGATTAAATGACTTTTAATAAAAGACACTAAGTTTTTATATCTCTGTATGTTAATGATATTCATATGATTTTGGTAAATAAATTATATTTTATGCAGCAACCATATGAGTCAAAAATATACATTTTCTTTATATATTATGTAAATTCTTCACACATATCATTTGTATACATAAAGCGTTATATATATATATATATATATATATATATATATATATATATATATATATATATATATATATATATATATCTCAATAAAAGTAATATTTAAAATATTTTTACAACAGAACAATTTATGTACTTATTTGTAGTCTATGTAATATATTTAAATATTTGTTTTAAACAAAGAAATCGAAAATAAATACATATTTCTAAAAAGTATTCAAATATGTGTGTTTATAAATAATTATAAATAATTGTTTATAAGTATTTAAATGTGCCATTTGTCAAAATAGTTTATACATATATATATATATATATATATATATATATATATATATATATATATATATATATATATATATGTGTGTGTGTGTGTGTGTGTGTATATATATATGTATAAAACGTTTTATAAAATATAAAATAAAACATAAAATGCAAGTAAAAACAAATGATATATATATATAAATGTAATATATGTACATATGAATAGAGCACAGTCAATATGGCTGAGCAAATTTAAGGACCTCATGAAGCAGATTTAAGAAAATAATGAGGCATAAGTACAATACAATATCTGAATGTAAATCAAACAGCACTACTTGAAATACTAATGCTAATAATTTTTACAATGATTGCAGCGGTAGAACTGACATAGTCGCTACGCTAATTGGTTGTTTATGCCGCGCGAGGTTCATTTAGCCACAGATATACGGCGCAGCTCGCAAACATTCGTGGTTAAGTACGTCGCAGCAATCAGGATCTAACCGCCACACAAAACGAGTAAACGGCTGTGCTAAATTAGCCTCGGCAGAGAAAGAGGCTGAAATTAATGAAATATTCACAAGCGGTTGTTTCATGCGCTCGTTTGCTAAGTAGCAGCAGTTTCCTGTCGCCCGCAGAAACCCTTCCTCTTTCTCTACAACCTGAAATCACCCGGAAGAAGACATTAATCTCCTGCCGCGCAAAAAAACCCCCGCTTAAACCGGACCAGTGTGGTCTGAACTGGTCTGCCGACTGACGGCTTTCATCAGGTCTGCCGGGAAAACTAGGTAAAACTACGAAATCCACCTTGACATTTATTTCTTCGGGAATAACCACGAAGCTATAGCTATCAACAAACACTTAAAAATATATATATATAGTTAAAAAATATTCAAAATTGAGTACTAAAATAAATAAAAGTGTAATAAAATATAAAAATGCACACCAAAATAAATTCAAAATATTAATTAAAAATATAAAAGGCTGCTTCTGATATAAAAATAATATTAATACGGTGTACTGATAATGGAATAAACCATATAAAGTAATGTAATATAATATAAAAACACTTAAAATATATATATATATATAGTTAAAAAATATTCAAAATTGAGTACTAAAATAAATAAAAGTGTAATAAAATATAAAAATGCACACCTAAATAAATTCAAAATATTAATTAAAAATATAAAAGGCTGCTTCTGATATAAAAATAATATTAATACGGTGTACTGATAATGGAATAAACCATATAAAGTAATGTAATATAATATAAAAACACTTAAAATATATATATATATATAGTTAAAAAATATTCAAAATTGAGTACTAAAATAAATAAAAGTGTAATAAAATATAAAAATGCACACCAAAATAAATTCAAAATATTAATTAAAAATATAAAAAGCTGCTTCTGATATAAAAATAATATTAATACGGTATACTGATAATGGAATAAACCATATAAAATAATGTAATATAATATAAAAACAATAAAACAATAAAAACTACAGTAGTATGGTAACGACACTAAAAACGCTGGGGTGAAATACGACCAAGAGTATTATGAATTATGCATATTCCTCCCTCAAGATGGAAAGAAATACATTTCGTTACAGGTTTGCACACAAACTGCCAACATCATAATGCTGCCGTTTCTGTAACGTAAAGGTAATAGTAGTAATAACAACGCTGCTGATGATATTTAGGTGTTAGTCCGCTTCAACAGAAAAGTTACTAGAGCAACGAGAATCAGCATTGAGAAAAATCTGAACAGGCTTGATTTTCTACAGTTTCTTCTGATCCCAGGACGAAACGTTTGCATGAGATTCCCTCTCGATTTCTGCCGCTAGCGCCGGCGCATTAGACAAATAGTCCCTCGGTCTATGAAAAAAATATAGTGATATATATATTATTTAGAAAACAACGGCGTAGAAGCTGAAAGTACAAGGCAATCCGTAGTGCTGATGTGATTTGTTATCTCGTCCGTGTCGTTTCATTCAGATTTTGGAGAATCCCCGAGGTTTTTTTTTTGTTTGTTTTCCCCCTCAGTAAAGCAGTGCTTTAGAGTCAGACAACGGAAGCTTTCAGGAAACGCTCGAAGCGCGTTTTCCACAACAGCACGTGTTTCGCCGGAGTCCTCCTTTACTCGATACCGGTGTTCTGCGGCGGACGAAAGAGGAACTTTAACTCACTTTAGCAAACTCTTGGAGTCTGATCTTAATTCGTTGGAGGTTGTGAGCGTCCGCTCCGGTACGCAGAGAGGACAACTTTAGCAAAACGAACGTAGCATTAATAGGACGTTCATTCAGAGTTGTCTGGGTCTAAATAAGAAAAACTGTCACAACTGAAATAGGCTAATTTTCCTACTCCCCTAGAGTTGAAGAGCTGAGTTTTACCGTTTTTTTTCTTAACTCTGCACCATTAGCGCGGTTAGCATAGCTTAGCATAGATCACTGAATCTGATTGGACCATTAGCATCTCGCTCGAAGCCGACCGGAGAGCTTCGATATTGTTCCTCTTTCCTATTTTTTTTTAAAACCTGATTTTTCTGCAGACACGCCGTGTGTTAGAAACGACGGAAAATGGAAAGTTTCGATTTTCCACGACTTTCCAGTGATATTACGCAGCGCCTGAAAATAGTCCATAGCTGGGAAAAATATTAAAACCGTTTTTTAAAGTGGTTTAAAAAGGTTATTTTTGAATGAGAACATTAGCAAAGCGTCCTTAGAAATCAATGTCATTACGTGTTTCAGAACATTTAGAGAATATTCAATAGTTGCATTTACATAATGACTGCAAAATGCTAAAATGTTCACGTAAGCAAGAAAAAGGGTTATTTTTTTTGCGCTCGCTTTTCATAACTTAATGGATGGTTATGAAAATTCTCTTAGAACATGTTTTAAATGTTTGCTACTTGTTTTAGAACTTTTAGAGAATATTTAACGGTACACTTCTGTAACCCTGAGGGTTATGTTTTCTGACGTGGTTAAAAAAACATTTTCATAACTGAATGGGAACATCAGGAACGTTCTTAAAACTTTTTTTTAAACAATATTACTTACTGCGTGTCTGAGGACATACAGCAAACGATCAAAGTAACCCTAATGTTTACAAAGAACAAATTGGAAAGTTTAAAACCATTTTGAATTTTTAGAGAAGTTTTTACTTCATATATTTCATAGATTTATGTCTATTTGTGCCGCGGGTTAAAGATTTGTTTGTTCTGACAATCCTAAATATTTACAAAAAAATCTTTTTTAAATGAATGAATATAAAAACTATTCATAAACATGTTTATAAACAGTTCATAAATATGTATAAATATATCTAATATATATATATATATATTAGATATATTTATACATATTTATGAATATACATATTTATATATATATATATATATATATATATATATATATATATATATATATATATATATATAAATATATAACTAAGTCTATCTGTGCCTTTTGCCATGAAGATTTACTTTATTTAAATATTTATTTTAAATAAACAAATAAATATTTATGACAAAATTATTCAGAAATATGCATTTATAATTAATTTAAAATATATATTTAACATTTTTAACACTTTTAAGTAATTGTTAATAAATATTTTCATTTGCTATTTCTCATAAAATAATATACGTGACGTGATAATAAAAATATATGACGCCATGCATATTTTATTTGTCGCCATTATTATTTTTGCGCGTACCAATCTCGTTCTAAACTAAGAAAACTACAAAGCACGTGCATTTTCTCAGCAGTCGTGCACGTATCGTCTACGCATGTCAAAAGTCACCAACTCTTTCAAAAGCTTTGTGCTGAAGTTTGTGGAAGTTATGCATTATTAAAAAGGTTGAAAACGATGCACTTTGCTGAGCATACAGCGCCAGACCATTTGCTTTCGAGTACCATCAACGGACGCGCCGCTATTATCCGTCTACGGGCGAAGCTCGCCGCGAAAACTGGCCTCGGGGAGCGAGAAGTGCACGTTCACGTATTTTGTGCGGTGGAAAGTCACTTCCTGCAGGGTGTTTATTTATCCTTGACTTCTACGCCTTTGTAGATTCAGGAATGTTTCGAGAGCACAAAAGCGAGCGCGGCAGAGTTGGAGTGGAATGAGGTACTCACTGAAGAGTAACATGCTGGCATTGGAAGCCCCGAGGCGGTTGGAGGCGAAACAGGTGTAGTTGCCAAAGTGTTTTTCTGTGACGTTGGTGAAGAGCAGCAGGGAACGCGTTTTCTCGTTTTTAATCTTCAGCGTGTTGTCGCTCTCTACCGGCCTGAGAAACAAGAAACAACGTTAGGGTGGACCCGGTATGCGCTGCTTCCCGTCCGTTTGGCTCGCTAGCTTACCTTCGGTCATCCCGGTACCATTCGAAGGACGCGGTGGGCACCGCCATAGCTTCGCAGCGCAAGATCGCAGTTTTTCCCAGCTGGGCCGGCATGTTCTTTACGTCTGTGATTACCGGTGGATCTGAAGAAAACACAGACGCGGTGCGCCGAAGGTCAAGTATCAGCACTTGTTCGATTAAAGCGGTAATTTGTTCAGAAATGAGAAAAAATAGCGCTCTGGGTGTCATGTCATTTCAAACCCGGAAGATGCATTGTATTAAAAAGCTTTTCTTAATTAATTGCAGCACGGTATGAAAAAAAAAATCATGTTGTCATTCAGCTGCGATGCAAAAAACTTCGTAAAGTGTTTAAAGTAGCGAGTAGGTATGAATTGCTATTAGACTAGAAAATAGTGAATACGCCGTGCAGAATCTGAAGATGAGAAATCTTAAAGGTTCGAGGCAACCAGCTTTAGCAGATTTTGGAGTTTTCTTAACTTGTTTTTGGCAAAAAGCTGAGAAAACGCAAAAATCATCTGAAGCAGGTTGCCCTAAACCTTTTGATTTTTTACAGTGTAAAAAACGTATATATATATGTTCGTGTTTAAAAGCTGCCTGTGGTGGGCTTTGGTTCACGATTTTCTTGCTTTTGGCGGATATCAGTGCATTTCAAAGGTACAAAACAGATTTCAGCACTTTAATAGGTCGGTATATTAACATTATATCGGTTAATGAAATTACGGTATTTAACTGTAAATTTAACGGAACTTTAAACAGTAAAATCTAAAATGTTATTGCCGTTTTTTTACACCGTAATCATAAATAGCTAAATTACTCTATCATTATACTGATTTCATTATGTTGGTATTATTTTATGTGCTATAAAATAATTATCTGTTTTGTTTCAATGTTGTTTTGATATATATATATATATATATATATATATATATATATATATATATATATATATATATATATATATATATATATATATATATAAAAAATGTGACAAAAAAATAGAAAGTTTAAAAGAAAAAATGTATTCATAATCTCCTGAAGCAATCTTTTGAAACATTATGTCTTTAATGTCACTTTTGATTAATTTAATGTGTCCTTGTTTGAAAAAAAAAAATGAAAATCTTATTGACTCCAAACTTTTGATTGGTGGTGAACTGTACGTTTTCGAAGGTCTACGCGAAACCGTAAAGAAATACAAGAATGATTTTCATTGTCGCGAGTGTAATTAAGTTTCTACAGTAAAAATTCCCCCGAAATAATGCTTAAGCGCAATTACTCAAGTTCTTTGAACCCTGTGGAGTCGAGAGGACGCAACGAAAAGATAAAGAGCTGAATTCTACACGTGGCCGATCGCAATCCAATTTATATTTCCGTTACTCAATCACAGAGTGTTTCGATCCCATTAGGATGTCGCTGTGAGTTTCTTACAGTTGACGGTGACCTTGACGCGCCGCGTGTCTGGAGGAGCCACGCCGTTGTTGGTGATGCATTCGAATTCCTCCGCTTGATGCCGCTTGATTTCAGTGATTTCCAGAAACTCGCCTTCGCTCATGAGGCCGTCTGTGAAGACAAAAGACGAGAGGGTGATTGAATGCCGGCGCCGCCAAGCACAATGTCATACGTGAGTGTAATTGGGTTGGTAGGTGTTCCAGAAGCAGCGGCATTGTTCGGGACTGTCATGTTCAACAAAAAAAAGGCCCAAGGACACGGCGGCAGCAACCACGGGAACGGCTCTCCTTATTCATCACGTAGCGGACGCTCTTTATCCAAACCTCAAGGGACGGTCCTGCTGGGGTAACCGACTGGAGAACGTCTCGCCCCGAATACAGTGATCAACACCGCCTCAACCTTTGACACGACTAAACCGTTAAACCTTGTTTAAGTTAAGTTCATGTTCAAGGTGAAGCGTGTCGTTTCTGAACCACTGGTGGCACTGAATGAAACTCTCATCTCTCATGAAATCTCTCTACGTCTGTCTGTCTATCTAACATTTAATAGCATCCAAAAAAAAAAAAAAAAAGTTTTTGTTTTTGTGCTGTGTTTATTTATTATGTATATATTAAAACACACACATACTATATATATATATATATATATATATATATATATATATATATATATATATTTATATATATATATTTATTTATATATATATTTATTTATATATATATTTATTTATATATATATTTATTTATATATATATATTTATTTATATATATATATATATATTTATTTATATATATTTATATAAAATTTATATATTTATATAAAATATTTATATATTTATATAAAATTTATAAAAATGTATATATATATATATATATATAAAATTCTTTCTCATATTTGATATTATAAAGGGATGCATTAAATGTTTGGCTGGAAATAGCAAAAAAAGCTTTTTCCGGGGTCTGGGCGAATAACCGAAATGATGCCGAACAACAAAGTGGTGTGAGCAGATATAGGCGCATGCTGCAAACATGTCGGTAGTGTAAAAGCGTTTAAAAGTGTCTGCGAAAGACGCTACAACCATCGCATGCACCGACAGCGAGAGACGGTTTAGAAGTGCAGCTCATGCCTCTGATGAGAAGAGGAAAACGTGGCTGTCGCCGGTTACTGCGTGATGAGCGAATTAGTGAGTGATTAGTAAATAAACAGCAAAAAAATGGTTTTGTTTTCTAATACGAGATGCAAGCGGTCTATCTGCTTGTTTGCCAGGGTTTAAAAGTCCAAATCTGCGCTGAAAAATTGCTACTGGTCAGCTGCTTTCGTGCATTTGTAAAATAAAATAAGAAAAGTTAGACAATAATAATTAGAACACTGTTCCGATTGGGATCTGTAATGTTTTCTAATGTTGTGAAAAAAGTCTCAAGCTCAGCAAGGCTGCGTTTGTTTGTAAAGTAAAAAAAATATACATGCCTGATTCAAGAAGGGGGTCTCAAAACTGGCCAAAAATATCATTTTCTAACTTATTCATTTAATGTTACATTGTGCTTTGCTGGTGTAGTCATAAGTATATTTAAGATGTTTAGTGTCAAGTAAAAATTATTAAATTGTTGTTTTGTAATGGAGTCAAAAGCAAATTTTGGCTATATGCAATTGTAAAAAAAACCTGACAAAATATATGGGGGAAAAGTTCAGTATTCAGCCTTCGGTGCAGTGTTTCATTTAGTTTGACAGCACTATTATATATATATATATATATATCATAATATGTGAATAAATAATGATGCATGTTTTTTTGGGGGCTAATATTTGGCTGAAGGATGAGGATGCAAAAAAATCTATAAATAAATGAGAAAATCGCCTTTAAAGTTGTTTAAATGATGTCCATAGCAAAGCACATTACTAGCATCTTGCCAGGTTCTAAATTGCCATTAAGGTGTTTCGATTGGTTGCTAGGATGTTGCTAGGTCAGTGCTTAGAAAGAGAAGGCATATGCAGTAGATAGACAACGACAATGTCTTTTCAATGGCATCGCTATGTCTGTCGACTGTATATTTGTATATACACTGCCCTAGCAACATTCTAGCAACCGATCAAACCCCTTAGCAACCACCTACTGATGTCTTAACGAAACGTTCTCTTTCAGTCTATGTGTACTTTCTTTGCGACTGCTTAGTGTCCGCTCGGAGCATCTTAGCAACAAGTCAGACATTACACAGACTAAATTAGCAAACGTCCACCCAAGCAACGCCTCAAAATAACCACTACCTGCCCGCGAAAACTACAGCAACCACAAATCAATGCTGCTGTCAAACAGCACAGGTCTTATATAAGCTTCACACTACACGTCTCACCACTTATATAACCTTCAGGCTTCAAACTCTGAACTTTCCTTTTCTTGTTATGTTTGCATTTTCGGTTCGTTGCTTCCAGCGGAGCGAAAACCGCATGCTTCACCTTGATTAAAATTAATTTCAACGGAATAAAATTTATTTATTTAACAAGAGCGGAGGCGAGTGACAAATGGTCCATGGAACAAACTGAAAGGCTTTGATAAGAAACTCGAGTCTGCGTCGCTCTCAGATAAACATCACAGAGTGTGTGTTGGGGAATGCGTCACCGAGCTTTATTTACCGGCCATTGTGAACTACAAAAAGACTGTCTCGCACCTCTAAGGCACTTCTTTCCCTTCAGCGAGACAAAACAGACGACAACACAAATCTGTAGTAACAAGGACAAGGGTGGATTTGCCTCTGTGCGATGAACGTGGCTGTTATTAGCACAGCGTTGACAGAAAGAACAGATAGCCTGCATATGGAAGTTTGTTTCTGCCTCAGATTAAATAATAAAAAAGGCAACTGTGACACTTTTTCACCATCAACTGTGACGTTTCTCTCAATGAATTCCCAATTTTCTGCTTATTAATAGTTAGTAAAGTAGTTGTTACATTTAGGTATTGGGTAGGATTAGGGGTGTAGAATAAGCTCATGCATGATAAGGCATTAATTCATGTTTAATCACTGATAATGAATGACTAATATTCTAATAATAAGCAACTGGTTAAGAGACTTTTTTTTATTGCAATCGTGAGTTTATGTCTCGGGACGCTGTCTTTTTTTCTCACAGTTATGAGTTTGCGTCACACAATTCTGATATAAACACGCAAAAGACACGCCCTCCTTAGTTACCGTTGCCATGACCGACGAAATGCAGCTCTCACACCACACGCCTGTTCTCACGCAGTGAAAAATACATCGCAGCGCATAGAGAAATCCAGACAGCGCACCAACAGATCAGCTTCCTTTTGATCTTGGGACTCTCAGCTTTTAAATCGTGTCATTTTTACTTGATTCAACTTTATACTGTACAGTGCTTTGATGCAACCTATGCTGTTAAAAGCGCTATATAAATAAAAACGATCGATCGATTGATATAAATATCGTTTTGTGGCTCTTTAATTTTCTCAGTTCAAACGCGCAATCTTTTACATAATTACATAAAGCACGAACATCAGAAAGCGATTTCAATTATGGAACACGCAAACGGCTTGATTGACAGGCGATCCGACCAATCAGAACGCGCATATGTCGCCGTTATCCCAACACCTACCGCCGGTCTCCATAGAAATTCATGTTAAAATGGGGTAAAAAAAAGCGTGAGGTCATGTAGAATGAGGCGTTAAGTAAGTAAGTATTAATATTTTATACAGCGGCAGCTACTGGGCATATGCGTATTTACAATGCAACGGTATCATGTGAAACCTATGAAAATGGTCGCAGCGGTGGTCTTTTTGCAGTAAAAGGACTGTCATAGTTTAATGAGTGAGATGATGACATGAAGAGATGCCAGGGTAGCTGCATTGAAAACAGATGAGCGCACATCTGCATAAACAGATCCCGATGGGGGGGACCTTTACGGGATGTTGTCCACAGAATGATAAGAACACATATTTTAACATTATTTTATTATTTAACAGCGAGTATTTAACCATAGCCTGAAATCCATGCATAACGCCTCATTCTACATGACCTTACGCTTTTTTTTACCCCATTTTAACACGAGTTTCTATGGAGACCGGCGGTAGGTGTTGGGATAGCAGCGACATATGCGCGTTCTGATTGGTCGGATCGGCTGTCAATCAAGCTGTTTGCGAAAGGTCAATTCAGAGAAGTTAGAAATGCAATATTTACTCCTAGCGAGATGCGCGTTTCGCTCTTTTGACTTTATAACACGCAAATGTGCAAGAAAGTCTATTTGCTCCAGAACTGGACTTCATATCTTCGGTTGAGTTTATTAATAGCGTTAAAGTCACATTTGCAAGAAAAATTCAGAATTGGGTGTTAAAAGCTTGCAAATGCTAGAAAAGAGTCTGGGACGGCTAGACGTGAACTCAAAATCGTGTGAATAGTCAGAATTGAAAAAAAGTCAGAATTGGTAGATATCGACTCACAGACGTAGGAAAAATGAGGAATTACAGAAACATTAACTCGCAACTTTATATAACTTTGTAGAAACGCCAGAATCTACAAACTTGGATTGAGAGCTGCGAGTCAGAACCGTAGGATATAAACTAACTTAAACTTGCATGTATATCTCACAATTCTGACTTTATTTCTTATATCTCGTGATTCTGGTATAAAGCCTCTTCTCAGAACTGAGATGTAACATCCTACGATTCCTCATAACAGGATTGTAAAATAAGTCAGAGTTTTGAGATAGAAAGTCTGAATTATCTTTTGCATGCTTTATCCCGTGTTGGAAATGGGTTTCTATAGAATCGGCTTTTTTTCTCTCGTGCGACCGCGTTCATCTATAACAGTCAGGCGCGCGAAAATCCCAGCGTCAACCAGAATAATCCACTTCTTAGTAGTATCTCTCTGGCTTCAGCCAATGGAGAGACGGAAAACACAAAGGCAACCGCACACCTTTTAATTCACAACCGCAGGGACTTTATTCCACAAATTCGGCACCTTTTCTAATTGAAGATTATTCCGGAGGATTATTAGCACAGCTACTGAACTGGAGAGGATTATTTGCAGCTGCCGACGCCACCGACCGAGCACACGCTAGGGTTTACAGCAATGTTATTCACTCATTCCATTAGCGTAATAAATACCGTTCCCCCGTGACATCTTCGTCAGGCCGTCTGAGCACCCGCCTCGACCCGCTGGGGGGGAGAAATCATCTTATCCTGACAAAGAGGGTTTACAGGTAAAGAGACTGGTACGTCTCGTTCACTTCGAGCTGAGGTGCTTACTAAGTAGACACTATTTGTATTTATTTCTCACAGTTGTGACAAGCACATTCCCAAGTGGCCAGACGCATTTGTGCTCCACTGCAGCTGGAATATTTCAGTGACAGAATCAGCTTTAGAAACATTTAATATGACTGGATGGAAGCAAATCAAACAGGGACGCCTACTAGATCTAGATGAAAAATATATATTTATAAGGTCATGGATTCATCTATCTATCTATTGATCAATCTATCTATCAATCTATCTATCTATCTATCTATCTATCTATCTATCTATCTAGATTTTGCTTTAGTATTAAATTGTTTTAATTACTTTTTAAATGACTAATTTCTTGGAATTTGTTGCATTCAAATTGTGCATTTAGTTTACTTTCTCAACTTAATTGTGCATATATATATATATATATATATATATATATATATATATATATATATATATATATATATATATATCTATTTATGCATGTATTTATTAGTGCTGTCAAACGATTAATCATAAATGACCGCATTTCACAATAAAAGTTTTGTTTACATAATATATATGTTCATAGTGTTTATATTTCTATTGTATAATAATGTAAATTACTAATTTCATGCATGTTATTTTAGAAAAATAGGTTCTTTCTACATATATATATATATATATATATATATATATATATATATATACATATATATATATATATACATTTTATATATATATATATATATAATAATCTATATATATATATAATAATCTATATATATATAGAAAGAACAAATTTGTTTACATTTTTCTAAAATAACATGCATGTGTGTATTTTACATTATTATACAATTATACATTATTATATATATATATATATATATATATATATATATATATATATATATATATATATAATATATGTATTATAAATAATACAAAAAATATGTTTTAAAATATAAAAATATATTCTGTTTGTGTCTGTATTTATATATACATAAATATACACAGTATATTATATATATATATATATATATATATATATATATATATATATATAAAAAAATATAAATATAACATTTGTGTGTGTGTGTATAATGAATGGATATGATACACTGGGAATATGGTAGAAAATATATTAGAATATTTGTAGAAAAGGCCCAAACTGAGCAACAATTTGCAAATTGACAGATGCTGATATTCATACAGCAAAAAATAAAAATAAAAATAAATTAAAAAATGCAAAATATATGTCTTTACAACAGTATAGAAGTCTATTTAAATCAAATCTGATGAACTTCAGCTGTCACTCATTATTACCAATAAGGTTTTTCAGCAACTTTGTCACTTTAATCATTCAGAGGCCTTAAAAACGTGCGTATCAAATCTACAGCAGGCTTTATAGGGTTAAAAGCCATTCTCCATTCAAACGTGAGTCTCATAATGCAGCCGTATTTCACAAATCACATTCGAGAGGGTTTACGCTGCACAAAGGTGCTCAGTGTTCACAGGAATCAACCGTCATCCTGTTAGGATTATATCTACATCCTACGAGACGCTCGGAAAAAAAGAAGTCACCTTGAATGACATTGTAACCAGCTGTCTCTGGACACCGGCATGAGCATCTATGCGTCTTTCCGTTGGTTTTATTTGATATATTATTCATCTAAGTGAGCACGAGACAGCCTGGATGTGCTAGTTAACACGTACTGGACAGACTGTGAGTGGGCGGCCGCTCTAATGAATGAAAACGCATGATTAATGCCGCTTTCGACGCACGCGGACGTGCATGTGAGCCGACGGGGTGGGCGTGTCACCTGTCAGCCTCGCGTCAGGTGTGTGATTGTGATGTCATCGCACCCACAGCGTGATGTACAGGTCCAGATGGCTTTGTGTTTCTTTGGCCCCATCTACACGCCCAATTTCTCGCCCGGCTGCTGGCAACCAATAGCTCCACCGCAGCGACTCGAGCTGAATAACAATGTGGCTCTTTCTGTCTCGCTTTACGCCCCTCTCTTTATTTCTGCCGTGCCGGTGGGTTATGAGGTGCAGAGGAAGTGCTGAGCGAGGAAAAGAGCAGACCCAAAGATCTGCAGACAAGCTATGACTGCAATTATATGCAGAGTAGGAGAAATTTTATATCATGATAATGGTGCATGTCACAGCGTGGTTATTTTCTGCTGAGATTTCAGTGGAATTAATACGTGCAATACGATACATTACTTTTTTGGATTTTACACCTATATTTTTTGTATTTAATGGACGCAAACCAACGGATTGCAATATCCGTTATTAAAACTAAAGACTCAAAGCAGCAGTATCCCTTCGGGGTGACGCATTCTACGCATTTCACATCAAAGAAATGTAACTAGATAACCTTGACCTCGTTCCAAGCTGGTATTAGCATTCATCTCAAATGATATGATCAGCGATATGATATGATCAAAAAAGTCCAATATGTTAAATTGAGAATGCATGTTGCCAAGACTTCTTCATTTTAAGGTGAAATGCTTACACATCTCAACATTGCATGGCCATCCACTCACAATATGACACATAATCACTGCGTCTAAGAATATTTGGAAATTTAAAAAAACAAAGAAAGCTTAAGCTTTTAAAAAATTACAATTTGACTGCCAAGTTTGGAAAAGGCTGTATGTATATATATATATATATATATATATATATATATATATATATATATATATATATATATATATATATATATATATATATATATATATATATATATATATATATATATATATATATATATATATATATACATACACACATATACATGCAAAAATTACCAGCAAAAAAATCTATTAATTATTCATGAGACTTGCATAATATATTGAAAAATAAATATTTGAAATATTATATATATATATATATATATATATATATATATATATATATAGAGAGAGAGAGAGAGAGAGAGAGAGAGAGAGAGAGAGAGAGAGAGATTAAATTAATGTAACAACACACAGTTAACAATATATAAATATTGAAAAAATGCTATTTACGTAATTACATTTACATTTTATTTTTATTTTAAACTTGACATAAACATACCAATCTATTGGATAATTCATAACTGCCTCGAAGCAGTGAAACATATCCATACACATACAAAAATATTATATAAAAATATCATTTT
>NC_056714.1:25942004-26044504 GCF_018831695.1 Puntigrus tetrazona | reverse complement strand
CAATCGACAGCGTTCGGCCGGCGGGGGTTGGAGTGAAGGGAGGGATGCGGGCGATCCATCAGAGGATCGGTCTGCTGCCAATAAATCACGTCGGGACGGATCTCAGGACCTCTTACTCAAGATCACTGACCACAAGCACCCCTCGGGTCCCGATCACATCTGTGTCAGCCCTTCTAGCGTCGAAGAAGTGGCAACTTGTGCATTTGCTTCGTATTCAGAAAAGAGAACATGTTGACAATTATCACCCTGATTGTCCTAGCATTCGCATTCGCAAGCGCGCGCTACTTCTACTGTATATCATGCACTTTTTATGCATTAAACGAGGCCGCATACGCTTCGGTACCTCGCTGGGCGATACGCCGGGCAACCAGAACACTTAACAAGAATATTGTTCGAAATTGGACAACGCCGTGTGTTATCGTGGAGCGCGAAACCAGCCTTAAGTCGCTATATTTGTAGCAATAGGCAAAAATGCATTGAATGGGTCAAAACTGTAGATGTTTCTTTAAAGGCGAGAATCAATAGTTAAGTAAAGATCATGCTCCATTAAGATAGTTAGCATATTTTATACGATAAATATATCAAAACTTACATTTTGATTAGTGATATGCATTGCAAAGAACTTCGTTTGGGTCATTTTAAAGTCGCTTTTCTCAGTATTTTTTTTTTTTCGGCCAAATATCGGTCTATCCTAACTAACTATACATTCATGGAATGCTTATTCTTTCATATTATTTATAAATCTCGATTAAAAAAAATTACACTTATTGTTTTGTGTATAGTTGCACAGATTTACGTAATGCATCACGTCCAGACAAAATTAAGAGACGAATGGGCAAATCTCATTAAAACCTGCTCCCATCCTACCACAAATTCAAAAAAAATATATATATATATTTTGGATGAATATATAAATAAATAAATGACACCACAATGACATTAAAATAAAACATTGTTCATCAAAACAAATAAAAAAGAAATTATATTTTCTAAATTGATAAAATAAATTATATTTTAGGTAAATAATTTAAATATATACAAACAAATATTTAGTATAAATGTTGCATAAATAAATCAAATATATAAAGATTCCTTTTTTTAAACTGTTATGACATTTTCATTTTAATGACAAAAAAGCTGGCCACATTTCACCAGAAAATCAGAAAATATATTTTTGCAAACTAAGAAAATTAAACGTATTTTTTCGAAGGGCTCACATTTTAAGAGAGGTACTTTAATAAGTAAAAAACATTAAATACTTTTAAAATGCTACGCAAGATTTCAAATTATGCAAATTTCTGAAGGATCGCGTGACGCTGAAGACTGGAGTAATGATGCTGAAAATTCATCTTTGATCACGGCGATAAATTACATCTTGCAATAAATTCAAACAGAAAATATTTATTTAAATTGTAATAAACGTTCACGATATTTGACATCCTTTGGATGAATGCAGCCCTTTTTTAAACGTTTTTTAAAAAATCTTAGCGAGAGCTAATTTTCAAATAGTAGCTCATACATCTCACTTTAATTTTGTGATATAATGCCATACAGCGAGACTTAAATTTGCATCACAAGATGTTTTAGTGTGATATAAAGTCACGGTGTGTGATATATATACAGTGGTCTATGCTACACAGATTTAAAGTTTCTGCAGATCTTCTATTGAAGCTTTCCGCACATTTCTGCCTTATTTTCAATTCTTTCAGAAACCATTTATATTTTTAGGGGCCGCACAGACCCCATTGCATGCTTTCTTTACTATTGCAACTGTGCTTGTGTCTGTTAGCTATGTGCAAGCGGCAGACAGAGAACATACCCTGAACGATGAGGTAGACGTGGGCCGTGCGGGGCTGGTTTCTGGCCTGGAAGCTGCACGTGTAGGGTCCCTCGTCCGCCACCATCACGCGCTCGATCTTAATGGAGAAGTCGCTGTTGTTGTTGTTCACCAGGGAGACGCGGGAGTCCAGGGACCACTTATCCGTGCCCGTAAATAAGATGTTGGAGCGGTTCAACCACGCCTTGTGAGTGACCTCCTCATCTATCTTGCATCTGGGAAAGACGCGAGATCGAAGAGAACAGGTTTGTGGCAGATACAGTCGACTCGGTCGAGGGCGTTTATTCGACTTGACGTGAGTAAAAAACTACTTTGTGAGGGGGCTGACGTGTGCTCGTGTTCAGAAATGTTATTATTCCTGTTATGTCTATCGCTCAGAGCCTCGCTTTCATTGGTTTCGTTTCTTAAAATAACTTCCAGAGGCAAGTACTGTGATGTCAGTGAATCAGCGCTAGTAGGAAATGTGTGAATCTTTCCTTTATAATCATTAAAACTCGCTCAAAATTTGTAGCATACTACCAGAAAATAAGTTTTATATATATATATATATATATATATATATATATATATATATATATATATTTTATATATATATAATTATATATATATATATATATATATATATATATATATATATATAAATATAATTATATATAATTTTATATTGTATATTAGCATTGACAATATTAGAACTTCCTGTACTGATAGACATTAATATTATAAAATAGTAAAAAATATATATTGTTTTGTATTTATATATATATATATATATATATATATATATATATATATATATATATATATATATATATATATATATATATAGTTTGTGTTTGTGTATGTGTTTTTGCTTTTGTTTGGATAAATGTATAAATAAGTCACACACATAACTAACAAAAAAATCCCAAATAAATTCACTCCAAAAATGAAAGGAAAAAAATAAAGATATTATATTTTGCATAAATAAAATGCTGCACAAATAAATGCAACGCATAGAGCTATTTTTGTTACATTTTTATGATTTTCTTATTTTTTAAGAGAAAAATGTTGGTCAAATTTCTTTCACCACAAAAAAATAAAACTAAATATTACATATTAAATATGAATGCAATAAATAATTTGCATGGTTAAATTACACAAACCAAGCCATCTGCTTTTTAAAATTTCCCCACATTTCACCACAATATATATAAAATGCATTTTTTGCATAACAAACAAAAACACTACCTTTTAAGAGAAACCCTTGAACCTTTCAACTTATTTTCAAACGAAAAAGCCTTGCAAAGAGGCAGACGTGTGTTAACGTTCCCAAACTCCATTCCTATCCCTCAAAGTCTCGTTTTCGTTTGTTTTTAAATAAAGCCGTGCGTCTACAGACTAACTTTCACAGGCAGTCACCGTGCTGTCATCGAATGAAACTTTCTGTGTCAATGTTTCTTTGGTAATCGTTACAAGTCGCTCATAAGGCCCGGGTCATTAACTAGCTCATTAAGCTGACTAATTCAGTCCGGCGCTGATTGCTTTCAAAGCGCGCAGCGCCTCAAACATACAGCGACTCGACCGGAAAAGCTCTAAAAACCGCCTTAAATGTTTGGTTTCGGTCCGCGAGGGCGCGAGATGGCAATAAAACGGTTAATATCGAAGGGACGGCTTCGAATAAAGCCATAAAAAGCTTTTTCTTTGTCGCTACGTTCACATCTTTTTCTGGCGCCGTGCATCACGCGGAGGAGGCGGGTTTTTTTTTGCTCTGGAGATCTGCCCTCGCCAAAGCTTTTCTCCTTCATCCAAAATATGATTCACATTTGCTGATGAGTAAACCCCTCGTTTTAAAACATTTAGAGTCATATCAATTATTCGTCACAAAGAATCGCTGAAATACATTTGTTGCCTTGAAGCATCATGGTGTGGGAGTGGAACAGATGCAGACGCAGCTGCTGCAGTTATCAGGTTATTTCATTTGATTTATTTATTTTAAAAAAAGTACAGTATAGTTTACAAATCGTCCATTTATTCATATTCGTTTCCTTTGGTATTTACTTTTCCCGCGCAACAACAAGCATTTTTTTAATAAAGCATGCAAAAATATAATTGTAGGTTCGTTTCAATGATTCAGCGAAAAAGTGAATGATTTGAATTAACTTTAATTAATTAATTCAAATGATTGTTTATGCATATGCATTATTTTTCAGTATGTACTTTTTTTTTTGCATTAACAGACGGTTACTTTCATATTCAAATGCAAAAACGTTACAAAAATAAGATATTATATTTTGCATAAATAAAATGTTGCATAAATAAATGCACTATTTAGAGCTATTTTTGTTACATTTTTATGTTGGTCAAATTTCTTTCACCACAAAAAAATAAAACTAAATATTAAATGATTAAATATTAATACAACAAATATTTTGCATGATTAAATTACACAAACTTATTTAAATTTTTATTTAAATTTAAATAACAAAAAAGGTTGCCGCATTTCACCACAATATATACATTTTATTTTTATATACTTTTGCATAACAAACCATATTTTGATACATTTAAGCGAAATACTTTAATCAGAATTATTTTAATTAACATAAAACAGCGCATTGATTATTTAAACAACCCTTTATGCGCATGCTTTATTTTTCAGCATGTACTTTTTTAAAACTTTTTTTTGTCCACAATGCATTAACAGACGGTTACTTTCACATTTAAATGCGTCAAAAAAAAGTGCATTAAACATCACTGCCGCATACGTTTCAATGATTTAGTGAAAAATAACTTTCGGTGTTTGCTTTAAGTTTATAAAGTTTTCTTACACTTTTATTACACATGCCAAAAAAAAATAAAAAATCTTAATGCATGCAAAAGAGGGTTAAACGTCATTCCTGGTCCATAAAACATTCACGAGTTTATATATTCACAACCCTTTAAGTAACAAAATAATAAACGTCTTCCATTAGCCACCGGCTGTTAAATGATTAAAAATGCACGGTTGCCTCATTGTAGTGCAAAAATTTCATCATAAAAAAGCGTGATTGCCTGATCTTATGTTTTCAAACGATATCACACTTAAAACAATTAGTCTACCGGTTCGTCTAATAAAGTGTCCTCTCTCAAATAAATAGGTCTATTCGCAGACTTCAGCTGGGTCTATAAATACATGCAGAGATCAATGTTCACTGGACTCTAAGAGGCCCTAAACGTGTCCTTCTGGGTCCAGAACCCAACGTGAGTCTATGAGAGCCACGTGAGCACCATTCGCACCAAAGCACCCCATTTGTTTATTGGGCTTACGTTGGCGTACACTGAAGTAGGCAATTTTCCTCCAGAGAAGTCTGAAAGCTCCTCCAGCGACTGAGTTTGGCGATACGGATGACTGACAGCGTCTGAAATTAAAAACACTCCCGAGTGTGAAGACGCAGCTAGTCGAGGTCCGTCTCAACGCATTCGGGGTCACCGCTCTCAATCCCGTCTCAATCGCGGTCACCGACGAACAATCGGCGCCGCGCGATGACGAATTATTTCGAGGCGAATTCTCTAGATGTCGCTGTCCCGCTCTGCTCTTTAAATGGAGAAGTCGTGGCACGTTTGAGGCTTAAAACATCGCTCGCGCTCATGTCAGCTTTGACTCTCGGCGTATCAAACTGTGATATCACATCAATTCCCGTTCCCCGTGCGGTCGCGTGGAATAATAATATGGCGCTTTTAAGAATACGAACCCCTGACAGCGGGTTCAGGAGTTCAATTGCTGGCTGATAGACTGAAACCGAGTCATTTCTCCCCGGAAAACTGACTAACAACGAAACTGGAGAGAGTGAAATTAAAATGTTTAAAAACGCACCCTCCAGCGAGTGAGCGTGATAAGAGCAGTAGGGCTGGGAGCGATACGACCGCGTCTGTATATTTATACGGGGAACAGCGGCAGGACTGCCTTGCATTATTTAAACGTGGCAGCAATGGGAAAAATACTGAATATCGTGAAAATAAAGGGAACGTTTACCAAACCAGTCAAGACGGGGAGGCACACGTACTTTTATTTTAGCAGTAGTGTTATTTTAATATTATTTACTTACTCTTTCAGTATTTTTATTGCACATTTTGCAGCTATTATTAACTATTAACTATTACATGTCTCATAATTGTGAGTTAATTTGTGTCTTAATACCTTACAAGTACCCCTTCTGTTTTATCATTTGCACTTTATTCACCATTGGGACTGATTTTCTCACAATTTCCGCTTTTTGTTCTCATGAGTTTGACCAAATACCTCACAAACCGCCACTTATCTCTCATAACTGCGACTAAATATCTCACAACTGCCGCTCATAAGTGTCTTCACATCAACTTCCACTCTGTTTCTCATAATTGGGGCTTATTTTCTCATAGCATCTTTGCATAACAATTTTCACTCGGCTTCTCATAACAGTGACTTCCTTTTTCACAATTTCCACATTATTTCTCTTAATTACGACTTAATGCCTCCCAATGCGATTTATATCTCATAATATGTCTTATTGGCACGGATGCACAGACAGGGTTTGGCCTGGACCCGTATTAAGTCACATTTAAGTCATTTTTAGAAACATGCCTTAGAAAAAACCATTACCATTATCTTAACATCGTTTTAAGATCACAAGACATTAACTGATGGACTGGAGTGTTGTGGATTATTATGTTTTTATCGGCTGTTTGGTCCGTCATTCTGACGGCACCCATTCGCTGCAGTTTTAAGATCAGTCAGTTCAAATCTCCATCACTTGAAACGGCTCAGATTTACATTTAGTCTATGGCTAGGCTCGAACTGCTTAAACTGGGGGATTATCTCACACAAAAGAGAAGGACGACAGGAGGATGCAGGTGCGCCGTGAAATCACCTCAAAACGACGCTTTCTCCTTCCAGCACGGTAATGTTGTCGGGCAAGTGTCCGAACTCGGCCGCCTGAGCGCCGCCGGGCCCTGCCAAAGAAAACGAGAGAGGAGAGACAGTGAGCATACAGCAGTTATTCCAGCGACAGAAGGTCCAGAGTCCCCCCGGGGCGGCGCGGCGCCGGATACTGAGCACCTCATTGATCCCGGGCCAGGCAGGGTTTGCTTTTGTGGTCTTGCTTAGTTATTTGCACGGTGAGAATAATAAGGCCGCGGGACGACAGCGTGGAGCCGTCAGCGCTGACCATCGGCGGGCTTGAATAATGATTGGGCTCTGCCCCCGCGCGCCGCCCGGCCGCGCACTCGTCGAACAGACCCGATAATGAGCCCGGGGAAGAGGATTCGCGAGGAAGCGGCGGAGCGTGAAATGAAGGAACAGCCAGTGCAGTGGGAACCAGCTCACACGCACACACACACACACACTCGTGCACGAGCTCTGTCACTTGTGTACAAACACACGCGCGCGCCGTGCATTTCCGTACGCACGAATCAAACCACACACCGGGACGCGGAGAAAACAGCGACATCAGAGGAAATGCGAATTTGCTCGGGCTGTTTGCAGGTGGCGGCGACAACGTCAAATTCCTTTTTAGTTTTCAAACGCCATTCTTGTTCTTATCTATTCAGGGTGTGCAAAACGCGCTCCAATTTCCTCTGCAAACAGAGATTAGTGCGCTATCGGAGCTCTCTCTCGGCGTGGCTCCGTCGCTAGCCACGTCAACGCCGCCAAATGCCAGCGTGGCACCGTCTTCCAGTTCTGCTCATAATCCCCGTCCTTAATATCTGCTGGCCAATATTGGGTCGTCCTGCCTTCGAGGTTTAATATACGAGACACAAGTGCAGTCGAGAGTTAAGAAGCGCCCGGAAGGCGTTGGTGTTTAACGTGCAACGCGAAGCCAGCCGAGCGACGGCTTGCCAAGCTTCGTTTGGGCCGAGAGGAAGACAAAAGGAGACGCTGGGCTTTTTTTTTTAATTTGAGACGGAGGCACCTCGAATTGCACGGAGCGATGAAAAGAAGCGCGGGCCGCATTGTCATGCGCGTCATGGTGTCGTACACAAATTGCATGAAGCTGCTTTGCATTATCCGCTGGAGTGACCACCAATGACATTGCTAAATTAAGTTTTCTCGACTCGACGTCGCGCAAGGGCACGGGGCTGATTTAAATCAGAGTAATTGCTTAATCATCTTTCATTATTTTCATTATTAATCATTCTTTTTAAAGACAAGCGCTCGGGTTCGGTGTCCGCAGCGTAGGCCGTGCGCGCAATTTTCTCCGCTGGCGTTAAAAACGGAGGTCGATTTGGCATTTGCTCGCCACGTCTTACAGCTCGTTTCTCGGGCAGATTCGAAGAAATGGCTTACCAGCGGACGCTCTGCAGTGAATGGGCGCCGCGTCTAAAGCATCGCAATAATCCACACCACTCCAGTCCGTCAGAAACAAATCCATTATTAAGGTTTATTTTTTTCCTTTAAACTGACTAAAATGCATAATCAAATGAATTGCTTTGTCCAGTGAAAAAGTCATCTCGTGTGAGAGGATAACAGATTGACTTTTTGACTAGAGGAAGCATTATTATGGATTACGGCCTCATATTTTGTCCAGAAGCGAGAATGTAACGTAGCACTATCGTTTCTTACGAGCAAGCGGCTTTTGGATTCACAAGACATTAACTGATGGACTGGATTATCATGTTTTTATCGGCTGTTTGGTCCGTCATTCTGACGGCACCCATTCGCTGCAGAGCATCCATCGGCGAGACACCGATGCAATGCTGCATTTCCTCAAATCTCTTCTTTTTAAATAACGCACTCATCTACAACGTGAATGGACGGAGGGTGAGAACATTTTCATGAAATTTTAACAATTTAGCAATTGAGAGCATTGCATTGTGGGATATATTGCATGCAACGGATGCGCGCATGTGCAATAATCTTAACAAATCTAAAATACAAAGTGTTTTTCTTAAATGACAGACATATATATACAAATATTTTTTTGTATTTAATTCAAAAGAGCCGGTTAAATGCAACAATACACATTTTTTTTATATTGCATTAGCTAATTGCTTTTCCATCTATCTACTCGCCAGTCGAGTAAAAAGAAACTAGAAAAGATGAACACCGATGGAGACTTTGGGCCCAAGATGCACTTTGCATTGCATTAAACTAAATAAAATGAATCACAGATAATATCGCCAGCTCTTATAAACCCAAAAATTGCTAATGCAGCGCGACAAACCCAACAAGACCTTCCGTTTCAAGTGTGCGCTTTCCACGACTTCTTCACAGCCCCAAAAAAAAGGACATTTAAACGCACGACAGCCAGATGATCAAACATGCAACTCGGTGACGTCGCACTTTGGATCGCAAATTTACAAACAGCGTGCAATAGGTAGTGTTCGCCGTGCATCGCGTTCTGAACATTTCTGAAATTCTCCGGCACAAAAGCGCGTTGAGTTGCTATGCACTTCAGGACGCGTTTTCCTCCTACTCTCAGAAAAGCCAAGGTTTCCTTCTACTGTTGCGCTTTGTTGCTGATGTGTGAAACAACCTTGCAGACGTCCCGACAAATAACGGCTCACTTCAATGAAACGAGCATTAAACTTAAAGCATTGAGGGTTATTTTCTTGTTTTATTCATTTCCGTTTCTTTTCTTCGCACGCGAAGAACACTTTGCATCAAACGGATGATGCATGCACGAGGTAAAGTCCCAATGCATTATAGGGAAGGTTATAAAACAGAGGGGGTTATTCCCTATTCCCTTTTCAATTCTTATCTTCACAGCTCAATTGGCACCTCGGATTTTAATACCTGGCAGGTTCTGCTCCCCAGCCCGGCGTTTTATATCTCTAGCTGGGTCAACACTCACACGCCGCATGCACAAATACGCTTGATTATGAAGTGCTCCGTGCTATTTTCGCTCTGTTGTGCAAACCACATCGGTCTTTTCCCAGGGTGTTCCCTGCAGAAATGAGACGACGGACCGGATTTGCTTACTGGGATAAAAGAATATTTGGGGGCAGCGAGGAATGCAACTTACATTAACATATTGCAGGCAGAAAAAAAGTCGTGTGAAAAAAGCCACGAAAGATTCAGTACAAAGTCACTGTTTTTTATAGAGCCACTGTCTGATTGACATATAAAACAAACGGATCAAAGTTGATGCGTTTTACACTTTTGAGGGCTTATGAATTTTATAATATAATAATAGTATAATAATAATAATAATTAAAAAATAATATATATATATATATATATATATGTATGTATATATATATATATATATATATATATATATATATATATATATATATATTATACGTATGATTAAAAAACAACAAAAAGCTAAATTATTTTTGAATATTTTTTGTAAACATTTACAAATATTAAAAAATGCTAATTTTTTTATGCAACTTTAATACTGCAATAAAAAACAACAAAACAGCTTATGTGGTCAAATAATAATAAAAAAAAATCCAAATAAATATCTACATTTATTAACACAATTAATAATTTTATATATTAATGCAACATTTATATAGAATTGCAAGTGTTAGTTTAATTAATGCTTTCAACGTGTGGTTTAATTACAAAAAATAAGCAATTTTTTAAATTCATAAGCTTCTATATCGCATTTAAAAAAAGCATTTGTAATCTGATTTCATTTATCCATTATCCAATTGGTAAATAAATAAATAACAGTTCATTTGAATGCAATCTTGCAATATGTGATTAAATGAGAATTTTTTTTTTTTTTTGATGCAACCTTTTGTTTTTGCATTTGACAGTTGTTTTACAAGCATTTGCGAAATGCTTTTCAATAGCCTTTTTGCTTTGATTACACATTTTCACGATTAAGTGCGAAACATGAACGCAAAAACGATCCTTTGTGCATAATGCGTAGCGACAGTGAAATGATTTTGATGATTATGAACAGGACTGCAACTGACCAGAAAGCGAAAGCCCCGATGCAAAACAAGGCTAAAACTAAAAAAAACAGCGCAGTGTCGAGAAAAAACGGTTTTCTCCGCAGCAGCTACTTTCTCCGGATCATTAACGCCGCGTTGCAGCTCCGCCGTTCATCCGTTTCATCTCTTGGTCCAACAACTCGGAGCTCTCTTTAGCTCTGTCCCTCAAAGTTAAACGTCTCGCTAAAGCGTCGGGAGACACCCTCGGCATCCTTCAACCGCTCGCCGGGCCTAAAACAGATGCATCATTTGCTGTGTTCGGAGCTTCGCCTCGCGGAGGCTCGGGGGCTTGATTCCCCGAGACCTGTGGGACATTAATTCAAACATGATTTGTATCCCCTTGACTTTTACACGCTCTCGCTTGTAATTGCACTCGCTTCTGGCGCAAAGTTATTAACAAAAGCCGAGCTGGAGTTCGACGGCGGAGAGCCGCGGCGCCTTTGTGCCGAACATCTATTGCTCGCTGCCCTTGATCATCAAATAAACACCGAAACTTTTGAAAGCCCAAGCCGTCACGAGCGCTGAGGACCCGGGGAAAATTACAAACGTGTGACAATGACCTGCTGAAGACGGTCTCGGGAGGGGAAAAAAGACGGAGAAAAAAATGTGTTGCGTTACGGTAATGATGCACATTTAAAACGCTGAAAACAAAAAGAGGAATATCTGCTTCAGGAATTAACCAAAAGTGAGTATATGAAGCATTTAACCGTATATAGGACATTTGTAAAATATTAAAATACGTAAATAAATACTGCCACGAAATAATTCATAAATATTATTAAAAAAAAGTCTACTTTTTCATCCAAGAGGGAATATATAGCATACGCAGATTTATATTAAAACATATTAATAATAATAATAATAATAAAAACCTATTTACATGGGAATATCTATTTAATTAATCATCCGATATATAGACTATAAATACTTTATAATACAATATAAAAATAAATAATTGTACAAATGCCTCTTGTTTTGTTTTTAATTCATATCTATTTATATATCTACTTATATTAGAGCATTGTAATATATAAAACGTACTTAGTTACCTCATCTTATTTGATTATATCGGCTTTATTTTTATGCGTCATCCGAATAATCGTCCGAAAGAGAGCATGCAATGTGCGTTAAAGCGCGGGAATAAATAAATAAAGTACTTTTATTTTTGTTTCATTTTGCACTCACTTCCTTGCTCACATCCGTCGCTTTTTGTGCACGAATTTCTGCAGCCACCGAACTGCAGTTTTCCAGCGGGCGGCGCAGTCATACGGACAAAGATCCCAATAATAAAGAGGAAGACGGAGGATGAAGAAGAGAAGTGGGCGGCGCACCGCGACCAATTAAATATTTACAGAGGCGCTTCCCTCGGACACCTTGATGATGGAGAGAGGCGGCCCAGAATTATCAGACGGTTGGAGCCCGAGGCTGGAGCGGATTAAACATTAACTGGCAGATAGATCCGTTTTTTCCACGTCTGATCCCATTAACTCCGGCTGGGCCGCGTGAAGCCCCCGTACGCTCTCAGTCGAGTTCAGAGCGCGGCTCCGTACCTGCCCTTTGGCCACCTGTCACATCCACAGCACCGCCGAGCGCTGACTTCAACCACCTGCCCCGAGATCAGAGCTCCTCGAAACGCCTTTATTTACGATTTTCAGGGAAAAAGGACTCGGATGACATTTTTATTGCATTCGCTAAGTGATCAATGGCAGACCACATAGCATGGAAGCAATATATAGCGCTTTTTAAAAATGATTTATTTAATAGTTATTCAAAAAATATTATTAGCAACGATAATGAAAAGCATGAACGAAAAAACTAAACCTGCGCTGAAATAATTGATGTTTCATTGAAATATGCATAATAATCGAATTAATTGAATAATTGAATAAAAATTTAGCAAGGTTGCAATCAATTTATTCAGTTTAACCGTTTTTGTTTACCTAATATGTGTGTGTTCTGTGTATATTTATTATGTATGTATAGACACGCATGCATTTAGAAAAAATATTTATATTCATATACTTAAATATCAAACTATATTTAATATATAAACATAACATATTTTTCTTTGTTTGTATTTATACATGCATAATAAATATAAACAGCACACACGTATATATTCACAAAATATACAAAATATACAAAAACTTATACTTATGACCAGCTTAAAAAATTGTGTATAATTTTTTTAAATAATACTATTATTTTGCTATGGTTATAATCTACCAAAGCAGTTATAAATGTCTCTTAAATCGTGCATAAAATATTCATATAAATATGATTATGAATACCAATACTGGCATTTAGATTTATATCAAAAATGTATGCTATGCTCACCAAGCCTGCGTTTATTTTATTAAAATACAGTCATATTTTGAAATATTATTATAATTTAAAAAAACTTTTTTATATTATTGCATTATTGCACCAGTCAGTGACATATTATCTTTCATAAATCATTTGAATATGCTGATTGTTTATTATTATTATTATTATTATTATTATTATTATTATTATTATTATTATTATCAGTGTTGTGACAACAGCTATGCTTTTTCATCTTTTTGTGGAACCCATGATACATTTTCTTTTATATATATTATATTTTATATATACATATATATATATATTATATGGATACTTTGACGGTTAGAAAATAAAAAAGGAAAGCATTTTTTTCACAAATATAAAAATAAATTATAAAGACCTTACCTTCGATCAATTTAACGCACCCTTGCTGAATCAACCATATTCAATTCTTCATAAAAAACTAAGCCAATGTCGCTTATTATTATTTCTTAATCTGTCCATATAAAGCACCTTTGGTTGAGCAGCTAGTTAAAGCCAGAACAGTCTGTGTAAAGTATGCAGAAGAGGTTGTTCATGGACTGAATTAGTTTAAACGGATCATTAATTCCACTTAGTTCACATCTCCTATTGACTTAGCTGGCATCGTGAGATACAGATTTGGCTTCGTTTGCAAACAGATTAAGGGATTTTGTACCTCATTTTACGCAAGCTTTTGCATTGATCGCACGTGTACGGCCTGCCGGTCTATATGGTACCGATCTTTCCCGCGAAACACGTCACGTGGTTTGGGATGCCTCCGATCTGTTCTCCCTCCCCACGTCTCCGTCGATGACCGAAATCAGCTCGATGAACTCCAGCGGAGATCTTTACCATCGAACCCCGCGGCTCTGTCAGCGCAGAGGTCAGCGTCCCCCAAGACCCGTCGGTTTTTAACCCCCGTTTCTGTCTTGGATGAAAGCCCAAAACCCGAAGCGGACCGAGATCAATACGGCAGTTAAACTGTTAGAAAAGCTCACGCAGACTCCTTTTTTGACGGCTTCGTTGGATTAAAGTCGACATTAAACGCATCGAGTCGCGTTGAAAACGCTGCGGACGCCACCGAGTTTCTTCTTCTCCGGCCGGAGCGCTGAAAATGCATTGCAAATTGAATTTTTGAGCAAATACGCATTCGCGCTGGCATTTAGATCTCATTTGCCTTTTGTTTAATCTCTCTATGCATAAGCGCTGCGGCGTATCACAATGGAACGAGCTTATTAATGACTCCTGAATATAATGCGCTGAATGCTTCCCAATAATTGAATCTTTCAGGCCTTACTGTTTTTTTCCTTCCCTGCATCGCTTTATGGGAAAAAAACGTTTACTTGTTTAGTTTATGTTCACTTATAGGCAGATTTATTGTTGTGTTCTGATTGATAACATATACTGTAAACAGCTGGTGTTTTATATATATATATATATATATATATATATATATATATATATATATATATATACATATATATACATATATATATATATATATATATATATATATATATATATATATATATATAGTATATACATATATATATATATATATATATATATATATATATATATATATATATATACATACACCTTTTACAAAAGAAAACTAAACAGAGTAAAGTACGCTGCGAGTGACTTCATGCTAATAAAGTGTATATATAACTATAGATTCCCGTTGTTTGAATTAATAATATGCTTAAATGCTGAAAATGGCATGTAAAAGATGCTCATTGCTATTCTTTAAATATTAAATATGCATAAACAATTACGGGTAAGTATGAGAAACTTGTTTGCTAAAATATATGAAATGTTAGAAGTCATTCATTTGATCTATTTGCATGTTATAACTGATAAATAAGTCTCATAAATAATATCGATCATAACTCAAATAAATGCCAATCATATTTAGTTATAAGAATTACCACTATTCATCACCATCTTCAATTAATAAAACATACATGGTACAAACTATTTCGCACTGATTCATGCACTATAACATTTTTTAAATAGCAATTAATCACATCCAAAAGAAACGTTTTGTGTACATAATATATATGTGTGTGTGCTGCGCATGTTTATTAAGTAGCTCATATAAAAACTCACACACATGCATGCATATATTTAAGAAAAATATGGTGTGTTTATATATTTAATATGAATTATTTGAATATAAATATATGCATGTTAATATTTCAAAATACGTATATTTATTATGTACATATAAAGACACACGCATAAAGCATTTGTATGTACATAATAAATGTACGCACACATATGATATTTAAACAAAAAGTTTCATTTTGAAAGCAATTAATCGCTAAAAACAATACACAAAAACAGCTGAAAGCTACATTAAGTGCTGAAAATATATAAAAGTTAATAATAAATGCTCGTAAATTTCTAATATCGCCGAGTATCAAAACAATCAGGAACATGGCACGAAAAGCAAATAAGCATTTGGATTTGGTGTTGACTTCAAAGTCCTAGTTTCCTCGGCTCCTGGTCACTGCATCAGTCCCCGCATCACTTCCTGTCTCAGCTGAGCTAAGCGAACATGCGGGATATACAGTGCACGCGTCCCCGCGGGTCTTCAGCGACCATCTCCTCCTTGACATTGATAAATGAAACTTTCTTTCAGAATGATCCACCTGACGCTGATGCGCGCTCATTCTGAATGCATGCCGCAGCGTGTGTGTCTGCGCCGGCCGCCGGAGCCGTGTCACAGCGGGAGAAAACGTGGGCGGAAGCGCCCTGCTCGGGGCATCTGGCGCGCTCCTTGAGGAGGAGAGACGGGGAAACGCGAGCGGGCCGGAGGTTAGGCAGGCTGCTGCCCAGGAGTCCGCTCTGTCGGTATAATTCGGCGCTGGCGCTAAGAACAAAACCCGCGTTACCTCGGGGAGAAGAAATCAACGAACACCTGCTTAGGAAAGCGAGAGCTCTAGGGTTTCTGGGAGGGGTGAAGAGCGGCGGCGGCGGCGTGCTGTCAGGCCGCGGTAAGAGAGAGGGAGAAGTAAAGCCGCGAGAGAATTAAAAAACCAAAGAGGCGAGGAATAGCATACTAACATGCTGCTCTTACTGTTTCTGCACAAACAGGACCAGAGCACGCTGCGCACAGTGCAGCATCCCACGATGCAATGCTCTTCGATTGACCTTCCATTTCCGGATTTCCAAGCACAGGACGGCGCGCGATCGTTCTGGTCTCCCTTTTTTTTTGCGGTATACAGACTACATAGCGCGCGTACGGTGTTAAGCCAGTTTTCTATAAGCGTCGAGTGCTCTAAAAGCGCAATATCGCCTTACATGTGATTTCAGATACTATTTGAACTGCAGGACAGCATACTATCGCGCGACTTTTAATATTTCTGCAGCACGTAAGGTGCATGCTACGCCTAGTGAGCGTATTTCAGTGCATGCACTATTTCACACAATGCAACGCTCTTCGCCTTGATCTTCCATTTCCAGATTTCCAGCCACAGGACAGCGTGCAATCATTCTAGTCTTACTATTTTTTTTACAGTGCACAGGCTGCATAGCGTGCATACTAAGTATGCTGAAGTAGCTGGATGTGCGGTTACTTGTGATAAGACATGTTCTTTAACCACAAGACAGCGTACTATTAATCTGCAGTATGCATACTGAGCACATTTTCTGTGTGCGTGAAATCTGCCAGTGCATGTATTATATCCCACAATGCAATGCTCTTCATTAGACCTTCCATTTCTGGTGTGATGAATGAAGCAGAAGTGACATCAGAGATGATTTTTACATACAGGACAGCAGACTATCGTTGCTATTTTCACAGTAGCTAGCTAGTCACCTAGCTCATCACACTACCATAATGTTCTTACTATTTCTGCAGTACACTGTACAAGGATACGTAGTGTGCATACTTTTGATGCATTTTTTTACTATGCATAAGAGCCAGGACGGGCAGCTTTTGTAAAAAATGTGCAGTAAAAAAGCTAAGTGCGTGCAATATTACATTATATGTGATATCAGACATGAATTCGACTGCAGGCCAGCGTGCTATCACACTTTTTGTCGCTATTTCTGCAGTATGATGCATGCCATGCGTAGTAGACACATTTGCTGTATGCTTGAAATGCATGTAAAAACTGCTCAGTGCAAGCTCTGTATCCCACGGCGCGATGCTCTTCACTTGACCTTCCATTTCCAATATGATGAATGAACCCGAAGTGACATCCGCAGGACAGCATACTGCAATCTATGCAGCATACAGGATGCTTATTGTGCGCGCTAAGCAAATTTGCAGTATGCATAAAGTACTCGGACGCGCTGTTTTCGTCAAAAAGTGCAGTAAAAAAGCTCAGTGCATACAATGTTACATTATGTATGATATCAGACATGATTTTAACTGCAGGCCAGCGTGCTATCACACTTTTTGTTGCTATTTCTGCAGTATATAAGGTGCATAGTGAACACATTTACTGTATGCGTTAAAAAAATGCTCAGTGCATGCTCTCTATCCCACAACGCACACTGCAACTCCATACAGCACGCTTACTAAGCACGCTAACTAAATTTGCAGCATGCATAAAGTACCAGGATGTGCTGTTTTTGTCAAAAAGCGCAGTGCAAATTTTTTTTATTGTGTGCAACGCTGTATCCCGTCATGCAATGACCTTCCATTTCCAGCACGAAGAATGAACTGTAAGTGATATCAGACACTAACTAATTTACAAGCGTTCACCAAAATCTTTTAAGTGACTTATTTTTAAACCTGACTCATTCTTAAATTAAATATTAGATAACAGTCCAAAACAACAGCTCAGTTTCATGTATCGCATTTAAAAATATCGCGCGCCACATTAATGAAATAAAAATATTAGGAAAATGCTCATGATGTGTGCTAGCAAGCTGTTCAATATGTTTAATTTTCATTCTACAAGAGTGGCTTTTTTTTTACTGCTGATCCTGTCACACAGAGCACTATAAAGCTCTTGAAGCTAATATTTATTCGAACCCTGAATGTTCAACACTGATCTTCAACATAATTCTCTCCATAAAACTTCAAACACAAGCGCCGCCACTCCAGAAGCCTGTCTGCGCCGTGAGAGTTTCCTGGCCGCCTTCCACACGGCGTACTTGTGTTGTTGTTGTTGTTGTTTGCTTCTGCCTTCTGCCGGTTTTGTTTTGCATGGATGAGACGAAACACTTGGCGTTGCGACGGCGGCTCAGTTACACAAGCGCGCGCTTCCCTCGATGACTGCATTAGCCGGAGCAGACTTTCTCAGAAGAGCCCCGCGCACCCGTTCCGCCAAGTGGCCCTCATAAGACAGCCGTCGAGAGGCATATTTTTGGGTTTTGCTTTCGAGGCGGAGGCGCATTAAAGGGCAGCGATCGATGGAGAGCCATTTAATCTGCTTTCAGAGTCTGGCTTAGAGTGGCCGGGCAATTGGGAGATCGCAATTTCTACCGCACCCGTCTTTCGGACGAGAGGCGTATCAGTGTCTGGCGTGTCTCACGGCCCGCGGATGAAGTCACTGGCGTACGTCGGGCTTAGTGAAACACCAAATCTGTCAAAACGGACGCGAAACGGAGGGCCGAAATGCATTCGGTGTTTTTGAGAGACACTGAAAACGTACTTCGCGCAAGCGTGCGGCAAACGGGGCTTAAGCGTTCCTTCGTTCATCTTTGGATCACGAACGAAGATATTTCGACCCTCGATAGACGGCAACACAGCTGAAATGTTCCCAGATCCGGAAACGTAACGTTAGTAAAGCTTCGGTTTTGTGACGCTATGAGAATACTCATTTTTTTGCGCAAAGAAAACAATTTTACTCAACCATTCTTCTCCCAAGATATGTCTTCTTTCATTTTAAGGAGCATCACGATCGTTTTTCAGTCAATCATTTTTATTTATATAGCGCTTTTAACAACACAGGTTGCATCAAAGCACAATGCGATGCATGCAATGCGCGTGTGAACAATGCTCATTATGTTTAAGCGCGTGCTTTTTTCCGTGAACTTAATCGACGCTGATTACAACAGATACGTTCTTAAGTAATCTCCAATCTCCAAAGGAAGTCAATTATGTCATTTTGGTTTTCTTTGCACAAAAAAAAAACACATTCTCACTGCGAAACTAAAGTCGAGCCACTGACGTCGCGATCGATTCACTAACGTTACGTTTCTGGAAACATTTCAGTTGTGTTTCTGTCTGTTGAGGGTCAGATAGGTCAGATTTCCTCAAAAATATCTTAATCATTTTGGGGTGAACTAACTCTTTATATAACGGCAACTAATGAGCATATTATATGATTCACAGATTAAGTAATCAATAAATTGCTATTAGTTAAATGTCTCACGATGTATCAATACCTAATAACATATTATATTAACGAATGAAATAGTTCATATGTTAATTAACGCGTCGAAGCCAACTTCCAGTTGTCTGCTTTGATGAATTAGGCGCAGAACTATTAACTAAATGTTAAGTAATAAGTCACTGTGGTTATAGATTGGAAGTAGCTAGTTAGTCAGTCATGTGCCTCAACAGGTAAAGTCACGATATAATGACGCAAACCAGTATATCTAATGATCAATTAAAGCAGACGACTGGAAGTTTAACGAATACTCAATCTATGAATCACAGCGAATGTTAATTTATTGCTGATAAGCGGGTTAGTTCTTTGTGAGTTACACATCAACTCATGATTATCTGTGCATTCGTTAAGCATGAATTAACGCATATTAGCGTCACGGTATTACGAAGCGCTCAGCAGAGTAGAGATGTCGCAGTTTAAACTCTCAATATTAAATCTGAAATTAATGTGAAATGTTGATTAGGTTACAAACTCAACTCAACTCTTTTTAGAAACCACAACAAACGGATATTGTGACATCACAGTGTCACTCATTTACATAATCCCTTGGAGTACTCAAAAGGGGGCGTGGCTTGGTTGAGCTGCGCTAAAGAAGACTAAGAAGGAGAGCGTTCCAGCCAATCGCAAAGGACTAGGCTAGCTGACCAATCAGAGCGCACTCCTTTCAGAAGGAGGGGCTTCGTCGAAATACGACCATGTCTGAAAACCCATTCCAGAGCACCAAAAAACCAATCTTTTGAAAAATAAGACAAAACAGGTCCCCTTCAAGTGCTGTTTATGCGCGAACGAACCAAGCCGGTGACCGGATGATAAACTACTGTGATTATTTCGCATCATTTTAAAAAACGAGCTCTTCAAAACACCCAAAAGACTAAACCCAAACAACAAATAATGGATTGAGCGTAATTGTGTGCATGGGATTTTGTCCTCACCGCTTTACACAATAGCTCACGGCAGGACGGATCTAATGAACAGGGAGCGCGTCCGATTGTCAAGCAGGAGTCGCAATTTAGTTATTGTACTCCACGCGCTTCAATTTGTCACATTTCGCGTTTTGCTGAACTGTCACTGACACGAGCTGCACGCTTTGAGTGAAACCCCAACGTAAACCGCAAACAAATTAGACTCCGTAACGGCCATCAAAACTTGGCGGCTTTCATTATTTTTATGGAACAGCATTAATAATAACGCGCCGCGTCCTCTCAGAAATCACAGGAATACATTTAGACCGAAGCGCCAGCGTAAAACTTCGTTCGGCGAATCACCTTTGCTGTTCATTTATCCAAACGGCGATTCATCTGATCAGTGTTTTGCAGACCCATCTATTAAAGGTTTAATGAGGCGAACACATAAACCGCATGAGCTATATTAACAAGCATTAGATTTATGCGCGCGTAATGTTCGAACTTTACATTTGCATAAACTGTTTTATGACAAAAGCGAAGAAGCTGTTTCTGTGGCTCGCTCTCTTTCGTCTAGCTCTAGTGATTAATGCATTTTGGATACATTTTTGTGTAAAATAGACCTTTTCGGCTGTCGCGTTTAATATCGGGTCGACACGTTTAAATAAAAATAACACGGTTCATTTATATCACACTGAAAATGGAAAGTCGAGCGCATTGCAGGATATTATTCGATGCAGTTTGCTTTATTTCGGCGTATCTAGTATACGATTGCCATATTCAGATTTCAGCAGATCGCAGATTTTCTTCTGAACACAACTATATAACACCCCATTGCTGCCGTACAAAGATGCATGATGGTAACACTTTTACCGATTGGCCAAATTATCCAGCCAATTATATCGTAAATGCAGTGCATGCTGGGTAATGTGATTACGGCCACGGACTTCACAGTGTTGTTGATCTAAGCGTCGGAAAATAAAGTTTTGAAGTAACTATAGAAGAAAAGAAAAGAAAGAAGCGCCGATAAATAATGCATGATTTATTTCAATCTCAAAGCAGAGGCTGTGAAACATCAGACTAATTTATTTCATCAGTCTGAAATGCGCAATATTAGCGGATGCTTGATGAAGCCCTGCTCTAAAAACGTCAATTCGCTTTCTATTGGAGCCGAGCGGGATCGTGGGAACACAGCTCGCAACGAGAAACGGCCAGCTTCAAGCATGCTTAAAACAAAAATGCATACGAATGAGAAAAAAAAAATTCGTTGCAATTGCCATTAAAACGGCGCAGTTATAAGTGAACTAGTATCTGATGCCCTGGTTTTATTTCTGCTCTGATTCTTTGCACCCGTCGTGCCAGGAGCATTTCAATCATTGTGATTCCTGTAAATACGTTTGTGCTTTACAACTGTGTAGAAAACACGCTTTTTGAAAAATGCTATTTAAAGGTAATTATCTGGAAACCAGGAAAAAAAATCACTCAGCTCTAGTTTAAATGAAAGCCTGTGTAATCATGTAATCTGATATATATTAGTGCTGTCAAACAATTAAACGGAATTAATTTAATCCTAAATAATGCATATATAAATACAAACACATGCATATATATATATATATATATATATATATATATATATATATATATATATATATATATATATATATATATATATATATATATATATACACACACACACACACACACACATATATATATATATATATATATATATATATATATATATATATATATATTTTTTTTAATGGGCATGGACATATGTTATGCTTATATATTAAATAGATTTATTAATAATATAAAATATGAAAAAATAAATATATAAATGCATTTCACAGTGTACTTCAGCATCATGAAATAAAATAGATTTGATTTTAGATAATATTTAGGCTAAATACGAATGTGGATACCATAGAATAAAAATACTTAATATATATTTTAAATATATATTTATAAATGTACTAGTAAAATCTATTTATGTAAATATATTTAGCATTTTTGTACATATTTTGCAATATGTTTATCATATATATATATATATATATATATATATATATATATATATATATATATGAAAATACATTTTTGCTATTTTGGATTAAGTAGTTTAAAAAGTAATCTGATTACTGAGTACTGATTACTGAGTACTGATTATGTAATTGAGATTAAGTTACTTATAACCAGTACCCAGTGTTTGGCGAACAAATTCTAGAAGATAAATCATAAATCATATCTTAGAAAGTCTACTTCAAATGATGTTCTTTTGGAAAGTCTGACTTTCTTGAAGGAACGCACCAGCAGGATCCTCCTTTACCCGAGAGCCCGTGTTATTTCCGGCCTCTTTACTTTTTAATTCCCGGTTTGCGTGCGTCTAAACGACAGTTCCTCGAGTCTCCGGCGTGCTTTAAGAAGCGCCGAGCGCCCAAACGCTCCTCGCCGTTAAAGCGGGTTTAAAAATAAATGAACAACAGACGATGTTGTGATTTATTTCGGTGTTGGCTCGAGGCGGAGGAGCTAATGTGACCGTTCTGTCACACATCGGTCGGTCCTTCATCGGAAACATCTCCACAGATTTACGGGAGGTCGGATTAACTTGCCATCTGACAGCTCCAATTAAACTCTGATATTACGAGCCCGGGGGCCGCCTGCGAGCGTTTAATCAGTTCTTAAGTCCGACACGACTCTCTCACACTTCTGCGAGGGCCCTCGTGCTCTTAAAGGGACAGTTCGATTTCACAAAGAAAGGCATTTGGAAGAACGTTTGTGACCAGGCCGTTGCCGTCGACGTGCATTGTAGGGATGAAAAAACACTTTGCGGTCAACGGCGACCCGAAACAGCGAACAGATTTGACACTACGAGTAAATGATGACAGAATTTCATTTTGGGGTGCACTGTTCCTTTAAGAGCTGCCAGCGAGAGTACCTAATACTTGTTAAATACTGTTTATAGTTTACTCTGAAGATTGCAACGTAGGTTTACTGTCTGGAAAACGTGCTTCTAAATAAATTCTACACGTGTACGATATTTAATGTTTACGAAATAAGACTTTTCTGCTCAACGAGGCTGAGCAACAATACGGTAAAAATATCACATACCTGGAACAATATTGCAATTTAAAAGAAGCGGTTTGAATGATAATATGTCATGAAATGGAATTTATTCTTATGATCAAAACTGAATTTTTTAAACACAAAATACTGCCGTCTAATATTATGAGAAAACTGGGATACTTCCCCCACTCCAGGATTCTTTGATGAGTAGAAAAATCATAAATAAATAGTCTAAAAAATAAATATCTTACAGTCACAATTTAAAGCATTTAGGTAATTACAAGTATTAATTTGTTCATGAATCATTAAATGAATAAACACTTTTTTTTAATGAAATCATTTTACAATTTTACAGATTGTACTGTATTTTTGATCAAATAAAGTGGCAGCAACACAAAACAACCGCCTTCACTTTGTTTGTTTGTTTTATCATAATTTTTCAATATTTTTATATATATTTAAATTATTTATATTTAAAATGAAAAATACTAAAAAAAAATAATAATAATAATAAAAATATATATATATATATATATATATATATATATATATATATATATATATATATATATATATATATTTTATTTATTTATTTATTTTTTGAGTATTTTTTATTTTAAATGAAAGCAACAACACAAAACAACCGCCTTCCTTCACTTTGTTTATTTGTTTCATCATAATTTTTTTATATTTTATACATATTTTTAGATAAATATTTACTATATATATATATATATATATATATATATATATATATATATATATATATATATATATATATATATATATATATATATATATATATATTTATTATTATTATTTTTTTTTTCATATTTTATAAACATTTTAAAATTCAGATATATTGTCATCTTTTGACTCTCTAGTAACGATGCTGAAACTTCAGCTTTGATCGCAGGAATAAATGACATTATAAAATTGCACACGTTAAAAAAAACCAGCTATTCGAAAGCCTTTTACAATTTTACAGATAGTACTGTCTTTTTGATCAAATGAACGCAGCACTGTTGAGCACACAAACACACAAACACTTTTCACTGCGGTGCTGGAACGGTATCGGCAGCAACACAAAACGTTGACAAAAACGATGATTGCAGGGGACTGATAAGCACTGGCTTCATTGCACAGCGCTCACAAGTCTTTGCAAACGAACACATTTGGCGTCACGTAGCCGCTGCAGCACTAAAAGCATACTATTCAGAAAAGTCGTCGTCTCATAACTTCATCACGGCGTGTTTGTCACGTTCCACGCTCTGGCGCGTTCTAATGAAGCCGTATGCAGGCACAAACCGCTGTTTATTAGAGGTTTTTCCATTAAGTCACATTAATTACGACGCTTTTTGTCATTTCGTACGTCCCGGTAGAGTTTGCCGCTCTCGCCCTGATCAGCGTTCAGGCCATGTAACGACGGAAAACACCACTGTGACAAATATCGATCTGGTCTCAGACTTAATGCCTACATTACAGCTGTGCGCCTAAAGCACGTACAGATGTGTCTCGTGTGTCTCAAACACAGCACCATTCAGTCAATTGGATTATGAATTCAGTCCGCATTCACGGCACTCACAGCAAACAACGCTAAGTCATTTACATCTCTTTGCAGGAAACTGTTTTGCATTTAATAAAATGCTATTAAATTCAACGTGAATCCACTTGGATATTCAGCAGGGGAGAAATATAGGATAGGGCTTGGTTTTAAATGTGCACCTTAAAATAAGACAAATTTAGCACGAGAAAAAACATTTAATATTGATAAGATCAAAGGATTGTGCATTTTAGGAGTTATTCTTATTTCTTAATTATATTTTAATCATGCTTGTGATTTTTTTACGTTTCAGTTTTTAGATAAAACAAAACATTTTAACAAAATTTAAATAAATAAAAATAAAACTCAAAAATCTAAAAATTATATTTTTATTTATTTACATTTGGTTATTTTACATTCTGCATTTAATGTTATATTAATTGTATGTTTTTCAATAAACAAATTCATGTTTGTTTTTAGTTTTACTAACGAAACTGGACCAGTTTCATAAACCAGTCATGTTAATTGATTAATAATTTAATTTTAAAAATTATTATATATATATATATATATATATATATATATATATATATATATATAAAATATAATTTTTTTAATTAAATTATTATTAATATATATATATATATATATATATATATATATATATATATATATATATATATACTTTTTTATTAATTTTATTTATAAAATTATATATATATATATATATATATATATATATATATAAAAATATTAAAAATTAAAAATTTGAGTATTGAGACTTTTTAAATATAATACGTGTGTTGTTAAAACATTAATTTTACATTTGTTTATGTTGTATTTGTTTTAATTCATGCTATTCTGTTTTGAAAAAAAATCTGATACATTCTGTAATATAAACGAATTGCATTTTTATCTATATTTTAGTAAATTTCAGTTGTCACGCAATATCTACGTCTTAGTAAGATGATGTTTAAACGATGAAAACTCGTGGATAATCAAGCAAACCCAATGTAAATCTCTTTAGTCGGGTAAGTATGAAACATGACTTTCTTGAAATATGAAAGTCGTCGATATCTAAAGAAGTCGAAAGCAAAAAGACACAGACATTAGACTTCCTAAAGAAGCGATCAGAAGCCACGATGATCACGTGCAACCGGTTTAATGCTCGTTAATGAATCTGCGTATCAGAAATTATAAGGTTGTAAAGATCCAAAGTGCGGACGCGTCTCAAAGCGTGATAAAAAATGTATACCTCGAGCGCTTTCAGATAAAAGCGCCTGCCAAACGCATGAATGTCAGGGTAAAGTCTGCTCACGTGATCAGCTCCTGAACTCTCTCCTGTTCTTCTGCTGCTAATTCTCCAGCTTATCTGAGCCCAGGAGTTCCCCGAGAGAGAGACAGACCCCCTGGGCCGGAGATAAAGACCGACAGGAACGGTCTGGTGGAGATTTGGTGGCGATGTGTCACACAAAGCCAGATCTTTAGTCGGAGCCTGACAGACTGGGAGACGCGCGGATCTCACGGCTCTTTTCTCACCGCCTCGTCTTCCTCCTTCGTTCCTCGCGTCTCTTTGTCTCCGAGCTTCTCGCCTTCGAGGCCGTTAATGAAGTTCGCTTAAATTAATGGCTCGCTCGGAAATTTCGGACTTCCACGCAACACAAAAGGAGAAGTTTTGAACGCAATTACGATGAAAAAAGCACAAAAGCGCTCTAAAAGTGGCCCGTATGACTCACAGACTGTATATATAAGAAATAAAAAGTTTACGTGAGGGACAGACCTAAATTTATGTCATAAGACACAGATTCTTTTAAGATAATTCTTTTTTTATTTTATGTTTAATTTAATTTGTAAAAAACATATATCTAGTTTTATGACATTCTAGTAAATTAAGTTCATTTTACTTACATTTTTTTATATATATATATCTTTTAAATGTTATTTTAGTATAACTCAACTTAAACCAAACCAGAACCATTTAAGTATTATAGTTTTTGTTAATATTTTAAATTCATTTTCTAAATTTCTATTTCTAAGATTTTAATCTATTTTAATTTTTATATTTAATTTAATATTTTTAATTGTACAGGTTTATTTTGAGAATTTTTATATCTATCTATCTATCTATCTATCTATATATATATATATATATATATATATATATATTATTTTTTTTTTTTTTTAGTAATTAAACTGGACCAGTTTTGTAAACCAGTGCAAAGTATTAAAGTATTGTAATATATGGAGTAGATTTTCTTATGTTATTTTAGCTTTAGATTATTTTTAATTTTCTTTTCTATACTTTTTTTTTTTTTAATGTTATGTTTACTTTCCAAAAAAGTCTCTTTTTAGTTTTTATAAGGTTTTCAATTTTAGTTTTAGTTATAAATAAATAAAAAAATTATTTAAAATTAAAAATAACAACCCGGTGGTGATTTGGATCTCTAAAAATGTAACTTGCACAGCATGCACTAAACTAATCTAGTATGTTAATACTTTTTTAAAGTATTTTCCGGACTGATGTTTCAATGCATTGTTTTGTGTTTTAAGGTTAAGGAGAAAATGCACAAACCAGCTGACCACTGACCAGCTGAAAAGCGTCCGAAAGGGCCCCAAAACCAACAAAACCAGACCAGCAAAGCATCTCGGGCAGGTTTCAGCCATGGGATCAGTAAAGAGAAGCTCCTGCTCTTTCAAACCTTGGGCCAAGCTGCGCACCGAAATCAAATCGAGCGTTCTGCAATTCCATTATCCCACACACACCTCCATGTGCGTGTCCCTCCGGACCCTTCCCTGGCCTTTGTCAGGCCCTCATGCCCATTCTTAGCCCTTTATCCTGTTACTGTAGTTAATTGCAAAGTGCTGTTCGGCTCTCTGCTGTCTAAAAACAGGCCTCCCAGAGGATGTCCCTCAGTTACAGGAACCATCAAGAGTTTCTTTTTACGCCCTTTCTCTCCGCCTCCATTTTTCATATTCATTTCAAAACGCATTTCTAAAATTTCATGCCTCTTTGCGTGTGCTCCTGGCGCTCGGCGAGCAGAAAGAGTGCAGGTGGGAGTCTCCTCCGTCGGCCCACCCATGTCCATCTGCGCGCAGAACTCAAAGGAGCTTGGGAAAAGTGCAAGCCCTAATCAAATTACCCCACAGCAACGGGGAGCTCGGCTTATTTTAAAGCAAATTGAGCAATAAAATCACGCTTAAAGGACAAAATGATGAAGAACCAGTAAGATTTTTAAGTTCAAATCTGTTTTTATCACTTTTAATACTTACTTCTAAGTAATAATTACTTTTAATAATTATTTTTAACAATATATATAAATATATATATATATAAAATAAGTTATAATATATATATATATATATATATATATATATATATATATATATATATATATATTATTAGTATTTATATTATAAATTATATTATATATATATATATATTTTTAATTTATTATTATTATTAATTTATTATAATAAAAATATATATTTTTCTATAGCTCTTTACAAGCAAAAATAAAATACAATCACGTCCTTGAATTGCATATAAAAATAACAAATGGATCTTTTTACACGAACTATGTGATGCATATTTTTAGGCGCATTTAAAAAAAAAAAGAAAAAGATTTCTGGATTCAAAAAGTCATCATTAACTGTTTGCATCTATTTGATTTAGTTTACATAACCTTTATTTTGGATGCGATTAATCACAATTAAACTTTTTAAATCACCGCAAGTTTTAGTTTTAGTACTTTAACTTAAACTAAACTGGTTTTGTGAACCAGTGTTATATTAATGTTAAATTATAGTTTTTGAAATATTTTGAATTAGATAAATTATTTTTTTTGTTCAAATATATATTTTTAAAAAAAAAAATTAATCTCTATATAGTTTTTATTGTTTTAGTTCTATTTATTTTAGTATTTGAATTTCAACTAAATAAAATAATTAAAATACATGATGAAAATAGTTTATTTCGTTAAATAATGCAATTATTAATGACTTAATTTCTTTTATTTCCTCAGTTGGTTTCAGTTGCAGATAATGCCCTGACGTTAAAAACCGATGGCATTCAGATGAATGGGTAGACTTTGTTACATATGTCAAATACAACGCATGCATTGCATCGGACGCATCTTTCAGCTTTCACTGAACCGCTTCAGATCTCCTCGAGTCTTCGAGAAAAGAGCAGCAGTCATGCAGACCTGGAATGACACGAGTTAGTGTGCGACCGATGAAACCCTTTTCATTTTTGGGTGAACTGTGCCTTTAAGGCATCGAGCAAACCATCATTGCAGCATTTGTGGGCTTCTGTGCCAATCTGCATGCTTTAAATTATTGATCAGGCCTTGAGAACTGCAGACTTTAGTCTCTTTACGCTTCTGTTCTCCCCATATTCCACAAATCCTCTCTGTCTCCTCGTGCTATATCTGTTCACCATCCTCAAACGCACTTCCCTTTGTCTCGTTCCTTTTAATCCCGTTCTAGCTTTCATTTTCGAAAGCCCTCTTCATGTACCATTAGAAGCAGACAGGCTTTATTTTCCGCTCGTATTGTCTCCTTCGTGTACGGCTGCGTATCGCGGTGTTTTTCTTTAAATAACGCCGTACAATGGCTTGTCGATAGTGCTCCACCTGTCTAAGGCGCTCGCCGTTTTTTTCATGACAACATAATCCCGCCACAGTGTTGTCTGTGATTTATGAAGCTCAGCAAAAAAAGGATGCTGCATTGCCTCCCTCCTCTCTCCCCGGAGCAAACACACACACACACGCACACACACACACACAGTAATGTGTTTCAGAGATCGGACAAAGCTCTATATGGGGCAAAGCAAGGACCATGTCATCTGAGCCCTTTAGAGATTTCTCCACGGACCCATTGCATCAGAGCTCTGCAGTGTCCGTTACTCATATATGCACATAAACACACTTTCATACACCGGATTTTTCCTGACGTATGTGTGCATTCATGCACTGCGCTCCTGTAAAATCATTATGAAGCAGTCACCCGTACGCAGATGTCTAGTCGGTGCATATCATATTAATGTCAAACCTTTAGTTTAAGCCCAGCGTGCTTCTGAACACCTCGTTCTGGTTTATTTAGTTTGCATGAATTTAAATAACTTATATATATATATATATATATATATATATATATATATATATATATATATATATATATATATATATATATATCTTTTTTTTTACATTTACATCTTCAGGAGAGGTTTCTGCATCACTAGCGTAGAACAAATACAATCGCAAAAATAATCAAGCGGGTATTTCTATCCATTCTGCCTGATATCACGACATCGGTTCTGCATTTCAATCTAAAACTAAAATAAAACTATAAATAAAATCATAACCATGACCATAAGTTAACCTGATTATTGAAATAATAATAATAAAAATATATAAATAAATAAATTATATATATAATATATATATATATATATATATATATATATATATAATTATATATATATATATATATATATATATATATATATATAATTTATTTATATATTATTATTTTTCATATATATATATATATATATATATATATTTATTTATATATTATTATTATTCCATATATATATATATATATATATATATATATATATATATATATATATATATATATATAATTAATTTATTAACATTTCAGATTTATTTGTTGTTAACCTAGAAAATTGCATTTGTAATAAAGACTTGTTTAGAGAGAATACATCTTCGCAAATAATTTTTTATTCTGTCACATAATTTAATTTTTTAGGTTTATATGCGATACCAAAGCAACTACAAAAGCCCTAAGAGTAATTAAACCTAATTCAAGATACAATCTGTAAAAACAAGGCTTATAACGGCTTTATTTTTCTAGCTTTATATATATATATTGATAAAAATATACTTTACAAGCATGATTTGCAGTGTTTCTAATACTAAATAAAAAATTTATAAATACATGCCCTTTGGTTACAATACGAAACAAGTCAACAAAAGGAGAGAAAAGTCTTATAAAATAAGCATAAATTGACTTGAGAATGGATCACATTTTAATGGTAATCGGAGTCATAAAACGCTAAAATGCTTTACAAACACATCAAAAATTTAACTGTAAATAACTAAAGTCTTTTTTTGGAGAAGGAAAGAGTCAGATTGCCCGCAATTAAATTTTAATAAAGGCATAATTTCCTTTTCCGAACGCAGTTAAATGGGAGGAGAGAGATAGACGGAGCGAGTTAATGAGAAGAAGGAAAAGAATAACGCCAATGATGGATTGAAGCTCTGAATCGGGCTGATCGCAAATCAGCGGATCCCATTAAAACTTGATCAATCAATTTATGCCTGACGAAGCGGCAGCGTGTGAAGAGTTACAGCCGGAGAAGATCGACCCGGACGAGCCAACCTGGAGATCTGGAGCACTTTACCGAGGACACTTTCATTTCTCAGACAATCACCAGCTCTCCAGCCCATCGCTCCAACATTAATTATTCATGCAATCGCTTCAGATTTAAAGCAATAGTCGACGCAAAAAACGCATCCTTCCTAACCTATATAACTTCTTTCTAATTTCTCGTTTCGTGCTCCACAGAAAAATGAGCAAACAAAGTCATTTTGGAGAGAGCTACCCCTTTAAAAGTAATTTCCCTGACTGTCTGCCTTAGACGAATCACTGTAATGTTCAAGAAAAAGAGGTTTCATAAGCATTAAAGCGTGTAGACATCATCCCGGCTTCTCGATGGGCCGCTTATCGGCGGATATCAGCTGCTCTTATAATCACTTCTGCATTCTGGACCCGAACCTAGAGCTGCCTACATAGACTGCACTTTAAGTGCACATGAGCACACTACAGACACTTCACCAACGAGTTCGTCCTTTGCAAAAGCAAGGGATGCGCCGAAACGCACAACTGATGAATTGGGATTCGAATTAAAAATGGAAAGATGTCGGGGAATTTGGTCAATACGAAGGATGCATTTGATAAAACGTCCAAACTCCAAGAGTTTAGTCAAAATAGTTTAATAGTTAAAAGCGGAGAATGAAAGTTGCATGAATCCAGGGGGAAGTTTCCAAACGCAATTCAAATTCAGGAACTGAATTGGAATTTAAAACCATTAACTGGCTTTAGAATTAAATTAAAAACGAGGACGCTTGAAAATGAGTGACAATAACTGGAAATGATGCATTCTGGGAAATCGAGTTTTTTTTTTATCGCTGATTCTGGTAAATATGAAGGCATTGCTGCTTGATCCTGGCCAATATCGTAATCACAGTTATCTTGGTCAACACAAAATAAAGCGCAATTGTACAGTTCAAATTAAATCGCTGTTCTACATCGTGATTGCAACCTCGGTTCAATTTAACGAAATTCGAATGCTTTGTAAATAAACCTATCTAAGATGCCATGCAAAGCAAGAGATATTTTTGTGCATTAGTAACCATAAAAAATGTACCTCAGCGTACCAATATGCGCCTTACTGCACATTTCGAGAAAGAGGAATGTCCACCGAGTGCCACATTTTTATTACGTTGATATTGTTACGTATTGCAGTGGATGGATATTTTAATACATAAATATCCATCTAAAAGTTAACGCTCTATCGTGTTGGAAATATGCCCTACACCAAACACTAAACCTACCTGATAGTGTTAACAAACGCCAAACTGAAATAAAACTGCATGTCATTTCAACTTACTTTCACACCGATTTGAACTCAAAGTTTCGTAAAACTGTATCTACGCGGGATTAGAGCTTTTCGCCTCTCAAGTGCATGCCTGTGCTCGGCGAGCTCCTTCAAGCAAGTCGAAAAATGTCGCTTTATTAATCGAAACCCGTGTGAAAAGCAATAAAAGCTTTCTAGTGTGATATGTACTTACTGATACATATTTTGCGCTAAAAAGTGCACCAAGACTGGTAGATATCACAGCTTTGCGTTAATAGCTTAGCGTCGCTCCCAGCTGTGAATTAGCGTCTGAGTGAGTTTGTAGAGTTGCTGTCTGCGCCGAAAGGTTCAATATGTGCCTGTGAAGTCAGTGAGCGGCAGTCAGGGATGCCATGTCAAAGAGGACACGGCGCAGGCATCCTGGGAGAAAGCAGCAACGGAGCCGTGTTTTCCCGTCTCGCTTGGCCATTACTATTATTACTCCGGGCCCCGGCAGAACCGGAGCACGGCGGCGCGTAAAGCAGAAATGTCACGGAGGACAGCCGTGGGAGTCTCGCTCGGGCCCGAGCTTGTCCTTTCATATGGAGTGTGACACGAGAGGCCGGCGCTCATGAATAAGACATGGGCTGTCTGGGCCGCGGGGACTCGCGCTGTCCATTTGCCATTTGCACGCTTGGCCAAAGCCAAGGAAGAGGTGAAAAGGGGAAGAGAAGTCAATACAGTTCGCCTACGGAGCAGAATTTAGGAAGGGAGCCGCAGAGTCCGAGCGGAGGGTTTGATCAAATAGCGTCGAGCATTAACCGGCTTTACACTCGACGTTTAGCATGAAGATGTAAAGTTCACTGCGAGGACTGTTGATACTCCAGAAGTGAGAGTTTATGCACGAATTTTCCCTCATTGGCGTTGCCAGGTCTTTCGAGAAAAACGCGCCACCTCCTCTAACAAAGACAAGCGCAGGATAAGCAACAGGAGAGGTCAAAATAAGCAACGCCTAATCTTAAAAAAATGCAATCCGTGATAAACAGGCACAAAGTCGATTATAATAACGCCAATATGTCATCCCTGTTAGATACAAAAATAATATGCATTGTCATGTCTATATTATTCTCATAATTATTAAACGGATCTTTGATTAGGATTTACGAATTAAAACTAAACTAAAATGATAGTTGGATATGCATTTGAGAATTCATCTACTGAAATTAAAAAAATTATTATAAAATTGATCAAATTAAATAGCATTTAAATTAAATAATAATCAAATCAAATAGTTAAACGTATAATATATAATATAATATAACATTTAGTTTTTATGAAGTTGCTAGGTATGATATTACCGATATGCAGTTCTAATATTTTAACAATATATAATATAACAATATTATAATTTCATAAAATTATGACGTCAATAAGATGATCAAACAACCATTTCTTTTTACAATTTGTTGACAGTGAATAAAAGATACACAAATGAATTAATAAAATGAATTAACGTGCCTTGTGCAACCGTGCAAAATGTGGAAAGACTTACTATTATATTGCATAATTTTAGAAAAGATTTTAAGACACTTTAAAGTGTTGCTTTACTTTATCAAAGAGAAATGAAATAATCATTCGCTCGCTCTAAAACAACCTCTCCTCAGACAATAACGCAATACTTCCAGTAGATTATTACGAAACACAGAAATATTAATATGCATTTTCCTGTTTGCTTATATTACGTGAACTATTGCGTTAAGGAAAGGTTGTTAAAACGTCTAGATCGGAGTTAAAGCCGTCCCCCGATTAACTTCAAAGCGGGAAGCTGACGCCGGTGGAGCCGAAGACGTCTAATTGTTTCTAATTTGGCTCATCAATAGATTTGAGTCAGGCTCGAAACGGGAAGAGGCGTTTTTTGACTCCGACGTCTAGACAGTTTCTTGTCTTTGTGTCGCTCTGCACTCGGATATCGATGTCCCGCAATGATTGGAAATAATGGGCGATATCTAACAGTCGGGGGCGTTTATGAATTCAATAGGCGAGCGAGGGGGGGAAAAAAAAACAAAGCCGACGGCAGAGAAATTAGCCGATCGCTGGGGAATATGCAAGGGGAAAATGATGAGAAGCGCTTTGAGTATTTGCGCAAGGAACTGACAGCGTGGAATTGGTTAATGATCGCCGGGAAGCGCTGCGGGAGGTCACGCCGACATCGATCCGTCTTTCTGTGCTCTCCTGACTTTCTTCTTCTCTTCTGTCAGAAGACGGCACGGGAAATCAATGGGAAACAGATAGCGAATAAGTTGTTCTTAAAACGCCGCCGAGTGAACTTTTACTTCAAAGCGAACTTCTGAAATGAGTTGGAAGGAAGGGCCGTTCGCCGGCGGCTTTGATGCTCGGGCCGCGGGACGCAGGGCGTTAGATTGGGGTTACGAGTCGGAGGAGGAGCAGGGGTCGAGAAAACGCTTTTGATGCGATGTCGCAAACGAAGGCTGCTCTGTTTTCCAAAGGCCTTTGTGGAGCCAGGGCCCACTGGGGAAAGAAACCCCCGAAAGAACCTCTGGATATGAATCCGTTTGATTCGTGAAGTTCTGCATTGAATGATTCGACATTTTTCGCATTCAACGATTAAACGAAGACTAAGCGGCGTTTAAAAGAGGAATTCGGTCGGCAGATGTGTTCATGCAGACCTCTCAGTCTTTTATAGAGGCTTCATATTCAATAATTGGCCTATATATAATATTTAAAAACGATATTTGAAATATTCTGTTGTATAATAATGATATATTTACTTTATATTGATTTATATGTAGTTTTATATACTATATATATATTTATATATATGTGTGTGTGTGTGTAAATTTAATTAAATATTTATTATATTATATTCAGTGCTGAGAAATGTGATTAATCACACGTTTTTGTTTATATATATATATATATATATATACTGTATATACTGTATGTGTGTACTGTGTATATTTATTATGCATATATTAAGACAAACACACACACACACACACACACACACATATATATAAAACATATTTTTTTAAATATATACGTGCATCTGTGTGTATTTATATATCAATAATATACACAGCACATATGCAGACCTCTCAGTCTTTTATAGAGGCTTATTAATCATGTTCAATAATTGGCCTATATATAATATTTAAAAACGATATTTGAAATATTCCGTTGTCATCGAAAAAGCAGCTTCTCTTTTCTTCGAACAAATGCTTTGGCACGTTCACGCAAATGATTCGACTGCTTCCTACATTATCAATTGCTTATCAAATCAAAATGTATCGTAACGGCTCTCTCGGTCTCACCGCCACAACATTTAGGCGTTAAGCGTGAGTCTTTACGCTCACAATGGCTGAACATAACGCGTCGAGCATATTTCTGGACATTTCCATTAGACTTGGTAAACAGCCGCCAGGTAAATCTCGAATAATCTCTCGGGGAAGGTGCGTCTCGCGAACCGTCGGCACAATGTCTGACGCAGAAAGGACGAGGACCTGGACGAGGTCAACAGAGAGAAGGAGAAGAGGAATCTCAATGACATGGTCTGTCAACAAATTGCAGTACAAACAGTCAAAGCGTAACGCACAATCTCTTACAATACACATAAGGCGTAACTTACAATAATTGCAATATATACTGTAAATATTGCTCATCTGAACATCCCTCCGGAGCACACTGTTATCCCGTCTTATCCGTACGCAGCCACACAAGGACACGTTCACCGACACAGATATTTATTTTAGAGACATGAACTGTGGATTTTGAGCGAGAGACTGGCTTTTGCGGGTAATACGTGGTGTTTTGCTATTTGTGCATATTGTTTTGAGAAATGCACTCAAGCACGATTCGAGGAATGTAACAAAGCGACTGGGAAAAAGTGTAATAAGATGTTGCAATAAATACTTTTACCTTTACGATAAAATGTTAATATTAAAGCAAATTCGGTATCTTAATATTAATTATTATAAATTATTAATTGATACTATTCATATTAATTTATATGGATTACTATTACAATTAATATGTGTAATTATTGGAACATTTAACTATTTTAGAATAATCACAAATACTTCAGCAATTGGTAAAATTAGATATCGGTGGTGATATATTTACTTTATATTGATTTATATGTAGTTTTATATACTATATATATATATATATATATATATATATATATATGTATAGTGTGTGTGGTGTGTGTGTGTAAATTTAATTAAATATTTATTATATTATATTCAGTGCTGAGAAACCAAAATGTTTTTGTGTATATATATATATATATATATATATATATATATATATATATATATATATATATATATATATATATATACTGTATATACTGTATGTGTGTGTACTGTGTATATTTATTATGCATATATTAACACACACACACACACACACACACATATATATATATATATATAAAACATTTTTTTAAATATATACGTGCATCTGTGTGTATTTATATATCAATAATATACACTTTTTTGAGATAGGTGGCAGTAATGGACGTATAAGTCTGCGATCTGCCATGAAGCAAGATGAAGAGGAAGAATTACTACATAAAACCGCATAAATCCTAACTACAAATCCACACGTAAAACGACTGTTATTGTACCATCTATTCCAGATAAACATGTCTTTGACAACACAAAACATATCAGTCAGCCGTTCTCTTCTAGTCTAAGTTTTGATGGTCAGAACAAACTACGATGTGGATCAGATTCAGCCTGAAGTCAAGCGTCTGGCAACACAAGGCATTCGATCTGAACAGTAAGTTAAACTTCACCACACAATAACTGGGTGAAGCAGACTTCACTCATATCTGCTGCATCTCCGTGATTGACGTCTCCGGTGCCTCCAGACCCACAGGCGATGAAGCACTTCCAGGGAAGCTTTCAATTAGGAAAGTGGCACAGCAGAGGAAAGAGTAAACGCTATTCTGACCTGCAGGCAACACGCCGCATTTAGCCAGGCAAGAGACCTCGAATTATCCATCAGCACAAAGCCAAACAAACAGCTCCAAAGATACAAACAAGCTCTCCCGCCCTCCAAGCCAGCCGGGGGAAATAACTCCTGTCTGACTAAAAACACATTTCAGTGCAAATTATAATGTCAGGGTAACAATTTGAGTGAACTGATGCATTTTAAGGAAGTCGTAAGTATGATGTAAAACGTGAACGACACACCTAGCGCAATAAATAATAAGAAAATAAAGAATGATAATAAAAAAGTGCAATATTATAAATAATAAAATAATAGCCGGCAAAAAACAAAACAATTAAAAGTTATAAAACAATGGCAGAAATAATGACGTATTATTATGAATTAATAACATTATGAAATATTAATGCTGTCGAATGATTAATCGTGATTTATTGCATCCAAAATAAAAGTGATATATGTATGTGTACTGTATATATATATATTGTATATATAAATGCACACACATACAGTATATATTTTGAAAATATTTTCACCTTCACATATATTTATACTGTTATATTTTAGATTATATATAAATATATTTTATAACTATAACAAATATTACATGCATGTGTTTGTGTGTGTGCATATATATATATATATATATATATATATATATATATATATATATATAGTTTATAGTTTGCAATCATTTGACAGCACTATTAACAATACTTATTTTTTTTGTTATATTCATACAGCTATTTCTATAATAATTACTAGTTCTTGGGCACTCGAGTACTTGTTCGCAATCTAAGGAATGTGTTATTATGATAGTTAGCGCCAAATAAAAGTTGCACGATGAAGTGCAAAAAAACAGGCGCTTGTTGACACTTGTACACTTCCTCTCGGGCAGCGTGTCAACATTAAACAGTCCCTGCCTAGTGTGCATCAATCGGCCAGCGGAGATTTCACACTCCTTGTTAGTTCACGAAGGAAAATGAATCCGGTTCGCTGACAGGATCACTCACGACGGAAACAACGGACGAAAAATAGCTGGAGCCCAAATCTCCAGCTCAGCTAGCGTTTATTAGTGCCTCTCAAACAGACACAATCATTAGCGTGTCAGTGTATGTGACGCCTGTCGTATGAATGTGGCAGAGAAACAAGAGAAGAGTGACAGCGGCTCCAATAAGGGCTAAAAGAGCAGAGCATCTTTCTGAGCCGTGAGAAAATACCTCAGATCACACCGGCGTATGAATTATACAATGACTTTTACAGACTTTGCGTTTCTCGCTTGGCCTCTTAATTTTCTCACGGTGACTTTTTATGTGGTATATTTTGGTGTAAAATAAGCACAAACGTAAAAATGTGGTTTTATGTAAAATACATTAGAAGCGAATTTAAATTGAGGGAATAGACATGATGCGGAATTAAAGCTGTAATTTAAACCTAAGGAAAATGAACAGAATGATAGAATGATAGAACAATGAACAAAACGATAGAAAGACAGAAAATAGAATGACAGAACGATAGATAGACAGAATGATAGATAGATAGACAGACAGACAGACAGACAGACAGACAGACAGACAGATAGATAGATAGATAGATAGATAGATAGATAGATAGATAGATAGATAGATAGATAGATAGATAGATAGAGCACTAGACAGACAGATAGATAGATAGATAGATAGATAGATAGATAGATAGATAGATAGATAGATAGATAGATAGATAAATAGACAGAGCACTAGATAGACAGACAGACAGACAGACAGATAGATAGATAGATAGATAGATAGATAGATAGATAGATAGATAGAGCACTAGATAGACAGATAGATAGATAGATAGATAGATAGATAGATAGATAGATAGATAGATAGATAGATAGATAGATAAATAGACAGAGCACTAGATAGACAGACAGACAGACAGATAGATAGATAGATAGATAGATAGATAGATAGATAGATAAATAGACAGAGCACTAGATAGACAGACAGACAGACAGACAGACAGACAGATAGATAGATAGATAGATAGATAGATAGATAGATAGATAGACAGACAGACAGACAGACAGACAGACAGACAGATAGATAGATAGATAGATAGATAGATAGATAGATAGATAGATAGATAGATAGATAGATAGATAGAGCACTAGATAGACAGATAGATAGATAGATAGATAGATAGACAGACAGACAGACAGACAGACAGACAGACAGACAGACAGACAGATAGATAGATAGATAGATAGATAGATAGATAGATAGATAGATAGACAGACAGACAGACAGACAGACAGACAGACAGACAGATAGATAGATAGATAGATAGATAGATAGATAGATAGATAGAGCACTAGATAGACAGATAGATAGATAGATAGATAGATAGATAGACAGACAGACAGACAGACAGACAGACAGACAGACAGACAGATAGATAGATAGATAGATAGATAGATAGATAGATAGATAGATAGACAGACAGACAGACAGACAGACAGACAGACAGACAGACAGATAGATAGATAGATAGATAGATAGATAGATAGATAGATAGATAGAGCACTAGATAGACAGATAGATAGATAGATAGATAGATAGATAGACAGACAGACAGACAGACAGACAGACAGACAGACAGACAGATAGATAGATAGATAGATAGATAGATAGATAGATAGATAGATAGACAGACAGACAGACAGACAGACAGACAGACAGATAGATAGATAGATAGATAGATAGATAGATAGATAGATAGAGCACTAGATAGACAGATAGATAGATAGATAGATAGATAGATAGACAGACAGACAGACAGACAGACAGACAGACAGACAGACAGACAGACAGACAGACAGACAGACAGACAGACAGACAGACAGGTAGATGGATAGATAGATTGACAGAACACTAGATAGATAGATAGATAGATAGATAGATAGATAGATAGATAGATAGATAGATAGATAGATAGAATGACAGAACACTAGATAGATAGATAGATAGATAGATAGATAGATAGATAGATAGATAGATAGATAGATAGATAGATAGATAGATAGATAGATAGATAAAACAGAATGATAGATGGACATTCACAGGGTGTCGTGGTCAGTTCAGTTCAAGAGTTATGAAAGGAGAACGAGACAGCTCTTCAGTTCACTCCCTGCCTCTCTCGCCCGCTGCTGCGCTGGAGAGTGTGTGTAAAGGTTGAGCGGAGATGACACAGCTGGGAAGCGTCGCTGGACGTCATACACCCTCTCGCTCGCTGATCTTAAGCACTTCTTAAGACTCCATTAATTGGGAGGGGGTTCCTAGAAACGGCTGACTCCCTGTGTAGTACCGAACTAGAAGAAAGCGGCGGAGAGCCGCCTTAATTAAAGCCGAGAACAACGTCTCAGAAACCCCGGAGCGGATACCTGAGGGAATTGAGTGTGAGGGAGGGCATGAGGAGACACCGGGAAAAAAAGAGGCTAGTGTGATAATTGTAATTGTGTTGGGGAACAAAACGAGAGGGGCATGAAGTGCGAGACAGACGCGGGAGCGAGACAATCAGCCGGGGCTCGGCGGGGGGCCAGACTGTGGCAGGCTGGGTAATTGGAGGTGATGGCAGCGGGGCTGCTTCGAGTCGAGGGGAAGGAGGTCTCTGCGGAGTCTGGTGCCTGGCATCAGGAGAGACAAAATAAGCATCGGATTTGTTCAATTCCGCAGAAAACTCAAGAGAAGCAGAAATCATTTCTCAGAGGAAGCTCTTTCATTGCTCAGGAGAACGAACAGATTACAGCTTTACACTTTATTTGGTAACTCTTTATTTTAAAGTGTCATAACGCAGAGTAATTACCTAATTAGGTACGTAGTAGTAGCCTTTGTACTTACATAAAACAAAATGTACTTACAATGTGGAACAGCCTGTACTTATACAGCAAAAAACCGTTCTCATTTACAATTAATGTGGATAACATAGCTAAGACGTGTTTGATTTCATATTGAGATCATGTTAGAAACATATTAGTTTATTGGCAAATATGAGACACTTAAGATCTGTTGTGCAACTTGAGAGGCACCTCGTTTCTTCATACTTCATCTATTCCTTTAAGGTGCTACATGTCATTTTCTTGACTGTACTAAAGCATAAAAATGTTTGCAAACAGGCATATGCTGGTTAGGTACGGTTTGTTTTGAAGCTTGGCTTAATCTGGTCCTTTGAGCTGGTTTAATCTGGTCCTTAGTTGGTCATGAGCTGGTCCAAAGCGATTAGTTTAACCATCTTAAACCAGTTCAAACTGGCGGCCATGATTCAAAACATACCTAACCAGCATACGTGTTTTTTTTCTCAACAGGGCTCAATCTCAATCTGTGTCAGAATGCCTGTTTTTGGTTGGTTTGTGTGACTCCGCCCGCTGCCAATTTACCCAATAGGATTTTAATATCCTGGGTTGCCAGTTGGTAGAAAACAAGACGCATTGAAGCCATGGAAGCCAGTAAACAAACTGGGTCTGAGATCACCCGACTCAAAAAAACGAACCATTCATCTGAAAAGAATCGCGACCAGAGGATCAGTAATGGATAAAGTCGTCAACGTACAGCGTTTCTCTCCATTGCTAATTCCTGTTGTGTGTCTTCAATCTGGCAACCAACATAAGCATCAAGTCTGAGGAGGACTCTCCAACATTTTGAGCCATTTCAACCATTCAACCTGTCAATATTACACTGCACCTTTAAATAAGGTCACTATTAAGGTTTCCATTGAACCTCGTTGGTGACAACTGAGATAATCAGCATAATGAGATTCGTGGGTCTTGATTAAAACTAAATTTAAATTGCACATTGTATTGCAAGTCAATGAAAATCAATGAAAATAGTTCATTGTCATGTAGATATCTACGATAACATTTTGGGTTCACGTTGACACCTTTACTCTGTTTGTAGGCTTCAGAAGAAAAGCATGGGATGTCTTCTGTAACACTGAGATTACTGCGGTCTGGGAAGCAGGAGACTCCTGCAAAAGTCTCCATTTAATCTCACGGCTATCTAGGAGAAGCAATTGAAAAATTAAAGGGATATCGCACACTGGACGAAGAGGCAAAATCAGTTTTCGGATTTGCTCAGTGCTGTAGAATCTCCAGGAAGCCGGACGAGAGACGGAGAAGCTACAGGATTGAAGCTTTCAAGAGGAGCGAGAGACAAATAGATTGAATAAAAGGTGGACGGGGGGCAGAGCGCTCGAGCTCGAGGAGAATGATATTGGACTTTGGGAAAGGAGACGTGGAGAGGATTGGAGGAGGCCGGTAATGAGGCAGAGGAGGAAGAGTGGCAGAGGAGGACAGCAGCAAATAGGAAAACACACACGGAGACGGAGAAACACTGACTCATGAGGGATTAGAGAGAGGCAGCTGAGGGAAAAAAGGAAAGCTCAATTAAAAGAACTGGGTCAGAGGAAACATGAGGAGGCTTTTTGAAGTGTCGAGTGCTGCATTTCAAAGCGCCGAGCAATGGTCCTTATGCAAGACTGAAGATCTGTGACCTTCTGGAGGCCACGTGTCATTGTGGACTTCATTTGAGAAGACTGTCAGAAAAAGACTGGAAAGCACTTGACATGGCAGTGAATTAGAGACAATATCTCGACGTCTCAATACAAAGTGTCTCTAGACTAACCTCATTTTCGTCTTTGTCTTTGAATCAACTGGCATTTTGGGGATTTTTTGTGACTTTGTCGCGTCAGGTCCTCTCTTCCAGCGCTTATATCGTTAACTATTGCACTCTGGAACAAAATAAAAGCTCAAATCAGCTAAAAAAAACTACAAAAACCTTTGTTTGAAGTATAAAAAGTACTAAAACCGCAACGAATTCATGATAAATAGAAATATTAAACAAATGATAGTCACAAAAAATTATAAAAGAACATGACAAAATTTAAGCTATTTGCATATTGAGCTTTAATTATTTTATTTAAACTAAAAATACACACACACAAAAAAACTAAAAGAAAACGTGAAATGAATAATAATTATATATAATAATATATAAATTATATTATATAAATATAATAATAATTTATAATTTATAATAATAAATTAAGCTAAATAATATTATATACTATTTGCATATTGAGCTTTAATTATTTTATTTAAACTAAAATACACACACACACAAAAACTAAAAGAAAATGTGAAATTAATAAAAATTATATATAATAATATATAAATTATATTATATAAATATAATAATAATTTATCATTTATAATAATAAATTAAGCTAAATAATATTATATACTATTTGCATATTGAGCTTTAATTATTTTATTTAAACTAAAAATACACACACAAAAAAAAACAAACTAAAAGAAAAGGAGAAATGAAATCAAACATGTATGTGAAAACCGAAAATGTAAACATAGTAAACTCAAATAAAAATGAATTAATGTAAAGGCTGTCAAACACTGTCACATTTAATGCTGAATTTCACTTGATTAAACTCGAGAGCAACTGTCTCGTATCCACTAAAAAAAACGGCATCCAGACCAATTAAAAATAAAGAGTCGCTCAGAAAAGTGGCATTCATCTATTAGTTTGATTGAGGTACTCCATGGTTTGAGATTCAGCATCTAAATGCAATAAAAGTCAGACATTTTAAAGCGACACCCCTGGATTCACAGACAAGGTTTAAGCCTAGTCCTAGACCAAGTCTGAGCTGTTTCCAATGAAAGAAACTTGCACTGACTGACCTTAAAATATACCTTTTGTCTTAAGATGCTTTTTTCTAAGTGCGTTTATAAAAAATGTCCTCTCACTGAATTATTATTACGATCTAATCCTGGCTTAGTCTAAGCCCAGCCCGTGAAACCTGGCCTAAAAGCATCCAAACGCAGATAAGGCCCACATCTTTGCCATCGTTTCAAGTTTATTCTAAACCCCTTTGCACGGAAAACCCTGCGTTTCTGGTGCAGAAAGGGTCAGAGCCTGTTAAATATTCGGAGGAGAATCATCAAAAACTCGCGGAGACTACATAAGCGTTTGCAGCAGGAGCGCGTTTCCTGATCTCTCTGCACCATTGTTGGAATCTCAGCAGCCATCTTCGCTCACGCTACCGTCACCTCCTGAACCGTCTGACGGAGTACGTAAACATGGAAATCCGCCGGGAGGAGAGAGAGCAAGGGACGCGCCGACACATTAAAGAGTGGCACATTAAAGTCCTGTGTACGTTTTGCTTAAATTCAAAAAGTGTTTTTCACTCAAGTGTTTGGGGACTACCCTTGATATGTCAATCAAGCTGATTTTGAAGTGCGCTGGGGTGCTGGGACGGGGCGGATAGGGAAAAGGTGGAAGACCAAAAAGGAGCGTGAGGTTTGTGATGTCTCTAGCTCATTCGCCGCCTCCTCCTGAGACGCGGGAATCCAGAATTAATGGGTCGGAAAAGAAGAAAGGATGGAAATTTAGACAAGAATTGCAGGCATTAAAGAGAGAGGAGGAACTCAGAACTTAATTAATTCTTCCAAGACTTTGGACTGAGATAAAGACGAGACAATGTTCAGGGGAGAAGTTTCATCAACATTTAAAGGAATAATTCAGCCCAAAACTTGCTCGCAATCTGACTTACTTTCTTCGGTGCGACACAAAAAAGTGCATTTTTGAAGAACTCTTTCCACACAACAGTTTTAGTTTAGTATTATTAATACGCTATTATAGTTTGTGTGAATACCTTGAAATACATTGTATTCGCGTATTTTATGTCTTTAATTTTAGCTAACGTTTGAGTAATTCGGTTGTTTTTTTATAAATCGTTTTGTAAACATGTTTATGTCTCGTTTTTATACATATGGTACTTATATATTATATTTATCCATTTTTTATTATTTCATATTTTTATAGAACTTGCATATTGTATATTTATTATTTTTGAATACATTTTCGTTTTTATTTTTAAATAGGTCTATACATATTTTGTTTATTTTGTATTTTATTTATTATTATTTGTATTTTTTTTTTGTACTTCGACAAAAAAATGCAAATATCCAGTGAGCAGCACTCAAAAAGTTCACACCTATCGCATTTAAAAATAAGACAACATAAGATTAAGCAACTTTGCTTCTACGAGTCTATCAAGATGCTGTACCGGGTGAGCTCACGAGCAAGTTTACCGCGTCGCGAACGCCATTTATATGCAGCCGGTTATGTTTAGCAAATGCCAAAATGCATCAATGTGTTAAAAAATGTGCTATATTAAGTCTTTTGAGGGCATAATGTAGGAAATGCTTGAAAATAAGTCTTTATTATCAATCATTTGTGCGAAAAGAAATAAAAGTTGTTACTGTTTTATGCAACTAGCGTTCGTTTATAAGTCAGTTGCGGGCATGGGTATGTTTTTTGGTGTTTTTTAGAGGCATATTACATATATTTTACCAACTGCAATCAACAAAAGAAAGCAAGTCGTCACTTAAACTTGCTTCTAAAGACCATCTGGGGTCTGATTCACAATTGGAAATAGAAGCAATTCAGCCTAACTTGAGCAAGTCAACCATTATCGAGTATAATTTGCATGTTTGAAATCACTTAATATATATGCTGCCCGTCCTGAATAAATTGCCATTTAAGAGCATCTTGCATTCTCCGCAGCAGACACAAGCGTCACGTTAAGTTGTGCTGTTAAATCCAAAGGGACTGATACTTCAGCGACACGTCTTCTGAGTCTTTAACCAGCTATACTGTTAAACAGACGATTGTACCGATGATGCACAACACACTGTGCGTGCGGATGCCCTCAAAGCTCCTCTCGCTGGCGTGTTTTTCATCTCGCAGATACTTTTTCTCGGTATGCGCGCAGGACTCTCTTCTGGAATAAGATTTCTGTTTTTGCTCCGCGAAGTGACCTTGAGCTTTGGGCTCTTAATAAATAAAACTTCATAAAGCTTCGACGGCTCAGGATGCATTTCTGTTCACTCGAATGCTTCTAAGATTCCTCAGCAGAATAAAAACTCAAATCAAACTATAGGTGACATATAGTGAGAGTACGGCGATGGAAAAAGAGATTGGTAAATGCTCGCGCTCGGATCAAAATCTCCATTTCTTTACATACATTGTATGGAATCGTGCTTAGATTCGACAAGATATCAGCGTTAAGGTCTTTTAAAAAAGAAATAATAGAGAGAAAGAGAAGCTTTGTCTGTTATTTCATCTCATTTTGCTCTTCTGAAAGTTTTATTTAAAAGAACTATATATATAAAGACTCAAATTAGTCACAAGTAATACAGTAAAAAGCCATAAAAAGGCAACAAGAAATGTTTGTTAATACAAAAATTCATTTTGAAAATTCCAAATGTTTTAGCAAATATAAAAAACGATTAATTAAAATGTTTACATTTAGATGCTTTAGGATTTAAGAGAAATAAATATTTGTTGTGACGATGTAAAATAAAGTACAAAATAAATGAATGTTAAGTTTAAAAAACGTCAAAATAAAAATAGTATTTCTTGTAAGTATTAAAATGCACTTGCCAAAAAAAAAAGTATATAAGCTTATATAAGTAAATATATAATGCAAAAATGAATTATTTAAATTAATTATTAATTATTTAAAAATTATTTATTTAAAATTGAAGACTAAAGTAACATAAAATAAAATATTTCTAGCAAATGTAAAAACACACAAAAATGCATTTAAATGAAATATTTTTAAATATTTTTAAACTAATATATATATATATATATATATATACATAATTTGTTTTAATATTAAAAGTAATAGTTATAAACAAACAAAAGAAAAAAACATTACTGTAAAAAATAAAACATAAATCTGTAAAAAAACAAATAATGACCTGTATGAAAATAAGAACTGTACATTTTGCGTAAAGCTAATGGTCCTTAAAATGCTACACAATCTAATACATAATTCACAATATAGGTAAAACACCTGTAAAAAAGATCCACATAGAAAACTCCTTAATTTCAGCATAGCAAATAAAAAAATTCACACCACGCGGGTCTGTTTTGAAACTTTTTTTAGAGGCACGTGTCATATAATTGGGATCTTATTCTCAAAAGAAACATCAGAGAACGAGAAGACTCTGTCTGGGAAAAACGAATGAGGTATTCAAGTGATTTCATGTTTGATTTTTCTCTCTGCGGAAGGTGTAGAGCTGTGAGATAGAGTCAACAGGAGCCGGCGTCTGTGTTTGTGAACCCTTGACCCGCGCCGAGCCCGGAGGCCAGCAGATATTTACATAAGGAGTCAATGTTTTGGGAGCAATGAGCAGCCCGCGGTGGACCTGTGCAAACACACGGAGGAGGAGGAGGAGGAGGAGGAGGAGGAGGTCCACACCTGCTCCGGTCCACACCCCTCTTATTATCCCCGGCGACCCCCGGAGACGCTCTCACTTCCTGTCAGATTCAACTTTTCAAATCCAGAAATCCGGAGCTTGTTGCCATGGCAACAGCCACAGTGGGGAGGAGGGAAAAATCTGCCGCATTGCTGGACTTGGCATGAGTGCGATGTGTGTGTTCGTATGTAAGTGTGTGTGTGTGTGTGTGTGTGTGTGTATGCATTAGCTCTCAATACACATAAGCCGTGAGTGGAGCGCTCAGACAGGAAACACACATCGTAGGTGCTCCGGCGGAGGTGTTTAGATACACGCCGCATCTTCAAGTGAACTGCACACGGGAGAGTACGTGAGCGGGCTCGAAGCACCCTTGGGCGAGTGCATGTCATCGTGAAGTCACGCGCACGAGCCGTTTGCTTCCGTCATACGATGTTAAACGGTCTAGTGCCGTTCCAAACCTTTATGAAGGACGACAAAGAAGATATCTGGAAAAACTGTTTTTGTCCATAAACTGACAAATTTTATATGAGGTAATTTTTTAATTTAATTTTTTTTAGAAGAAGAAAAATTTTAAGATACACATGCACACACACACACACACATATATATATATATATATATATATATATATATATATATATATATATATATATATATATATATATATATAAATGTATACAGTTGGTATAAAATACATATTTTATAAAAAGACCATCAAAATACATTTTATTTATTTTTTATTAATATTTTAATATATATATATAGTATTATCTAAATTATATACATTTTTATTATATTCAATTACAATTTATATAATTGTATTTATATTAATTATTTTATAATCATCCAATTTTATAGCAAATATTAAAATGCACTTTTAAAAAATGTTTTAAAAGAAAATATAATTGCATAATATAAAATAATGTATTTTTTTAATTAGGATTAAAATTGAAAGAAGATCATTCTATATAATATGAATATTTTACATAATACTAAAATAACACCTCTAGCAAACATTAAAAATACATTATTAAAAATATATTTATCCTATTATACAGAAACTGATAGTGCTCATGACAAGAATAGCTTGTGTAGAAGTGAATTACATTTAAATCACAGTCATGCATGAATCAATCTGTTCAGTTTATAAAAAAAAAAATACTTTTTTTTAATAAAAATTGCAAAAAAAATGCATTGTGTTAAACTATCTTGAAACAGTTGTGTTTTGGTTTAACTTGATATTTTTATTTTAAAACAACACGTTTCAGCTCAAAGCTAACATTTGATGCTTGTTCAGTTTACTTAGGTAAATAAATGATTATTGAAATAAATGAAATTAGAAATGATTTTACTTGTGTAACTAGGAAGGGCATTTCCCCTTCCCATCATGCTTTGCAAAAGATTACCTAAGAAGAGTAAATGGTGAAATAAAATTCATTTGAGGTACTTTAAGACATGACTTAAAGTTGTTTAATATTGAATAAAACTTCTTTGTGCATGCGTTTTTTTTTTAAATTGTTGTCTTTAGATAAATTATTCCCCTTGGAAAATATTGTAAAGAAAACGTTAAATGCATTTACTGAATAAACTCCTCAATCAAACTGGATGGTTGAAGACGATGATTGTATAATAACTGAACTTAAAGAAATATTAAGTTGATTCAACTAAACAACATTGTGTTAACTTCACGTAATCGGCTTAAATCAATACGCTTGCTTAAACGCGACCTAAACAACGTGGAACCTGTTAACAACGACACATAATTTGTTTGAGTGTATGATAATCACATTGCGTGTCAAACTAATGCATTATAAACCCCCCAAATTTCATGAATCACGTTTTCAGGAGATCCAATGTCTTATTAGGGTAGGACTGGCCAAAATCCAAAGCACTGGCCTCGAAGGAATATATCCGTACCTGACTTTGGAACAACGCACACCGATGGTTTGATCACAACAGCACCGGGAACATGTACGTATGTGAAATGATTCAGATTTACTCGGGAAGATCGTGCCACACGCTCCACCGCTGAACGGTCAGTTCGCCATCTGCTTCCAGATGGACAAAGTTTGGCCTCTGGGTTCCCGGCGGACCCCGCGCCGTAAAAGAACATCGGCGATCTGGGATATTGTCGTTCAGCCGCTCCCGTTCTCTATCGATCCCGGTCTCTCATCAAGCCCGTTTCCTTGAAGATGCAATTTCCAGCACATCGACGGCAGACTGGAACGCTCTGTTCCAGACGCGCGCCGGAGCGATTGATCTCAGCAAACACGCTCGAGTGCGGCGATGTTACACAAATACAGTACGCCCTCTGCGCGAATCACAGCGGACAGGGCGCAGTGATGTAACGGATCTGCATAAGCGCGCATTCGGGCTAAATCACAGCTTTACGGATGAAATGCTTGTCGTAAAAAAAACGCCGCCCACGAAACGGTACTGTGAGTATTTTACTGTGTATCTGTTTTATTAGCTGCCAACCTGTCACACTGAGCTTTGACTCGGACCAAACTGTTCAGATCTCTACTGATGTTAAACATTCACTAATTCATTTTAATAGAGTGCAATGTCATGAAATAAAAGATTATACCTGTTATTGCAATGTAGTTTTCATTTTTCTGTCTATAACCTATAGTAAAGCGAAAAATAATAATGGAAGAATTTATACTTTGTTGATATATATATATCTCATATATATATATATATATATATATATATATATATATATATATATATATATATATATATATATAAAATAATGATGCAAATTATTTTTCAATTATTATTATTATTAATTCCGATTATTATAATTATTATATTTATTCTAAATTAATTTGCAGACATATTTACATTTTTCATGTTTGCTAAGCTAATTTTATGAATAACACGCTACATATTTTTGCAAGCGAATGACTGTAAAGTACTTCATAAATAGTATTTTTATTAATTAAATTTGCCTGTGATTGTTATTATTATTATTAATATCATTAAATCTATGTAAAATGCTTTAGTGAGTTAAATTGTACATTTATTATGGCTAAAGTTAAAGTATGAAGTAAATCATGCCAAAAAGTAAATTTACCAATAAATGCTTTATTATTATTATTATTATTGTTGTTGTTGTTGTCGCTATTATTAACAGCATTTCAATTATGAATAAATATGAATATAAATAGTGTAAATAACACCAAAAAAACCCAACTTTATTCGCTTTTCTTGGTTAAAACAAAGCTTTGCGGACTGCAATTCTCTAAAGATCCATTAGAGGTTGGTTTTTATCGTAGAGATGATATAAAATAAGTTGAATATCTGCAAAAGGTCAATCAATTTCCAGCATTACTGCAGTCTGCAAAGCACGTTAACATTCGATGATTAAATATCAAAAAATAGAGCGTTATCGGCAGATAATTGAAATATCGGTAACCAAACTGAAATCAATATAACTGCGCAGCATTAATAGCGAGGCGTGAGATATCTCCAGAGCTGAAGTGAACAGTAAACGGCTCCGCCTCCTTCAGTAATCCGTCTGTTTTTCTCTTTGTAATCTGGTGGCAAACACATTAAAGATAGGACTAACACCTTCCTCCAACCATTTCAGCTCGGCTTTCTTCTCACTCCCCCTCGTCTTCTCTTCTTAATTACCGAGGCAATCATATTTACTGATTCCCCTCTGCCATATCCTCCCCGCTCAAATTCTGATGATTTATTTGTCTTCTTTTTTTTTTTTCCCCTCCTTGAATAAAAAGAATAAAGCGGCAGACAGAATCGGTCTAGAATTTAATTGAGTAGGTCAGTGGCTTTGGGAGACGTTATTAAGCACGAAACAAACAGGAGAAAGGAGCAGCGAAAGCTTCGCTCACTTCACCCGCCGTCCTTTCTTCTGCTCGCTGGACACGTCAGGGCTGTCCGTCACAAGCCTTTAGAGTCGAGCGCTTATGAGGAGAAGTATTTAAATACTTCATATATGTCTTGCAGCTGCTTATATGGGCCCATATGTTTATAACAACTGAGATAATTAAGTGCTGGCATATATTAAATATATACTGGTATTACATTGGTGTGTATATATATATATATATATATATATATATATATATATATATATATATATATATATATATATATAGATAGATAGATATAGATATAGATAGATATAGATAGATATAGTAACATATAGCATATACATTTACTTATTTATATTCTTTTATTTTAGACAAATATATTCAAAATATAAACATAGCATTTATTCTAAATATATACACGTGTGTATTTATTATGTATATATAAATGTATATATTGTATATATTCAAGAAAACATTTTTGCTTATATATTAAATCTGTAAAAATATATTATAATGAATAATTTCAAGATATATGCTTTAGTGTGTGTATGCATATATTTACACAATAAATATACACAGTACGCACAGATATTATGTAAACAAAGTCTTTGTAATATATATATATATATATATATATATATATATATATATATATATATATATATATATATATATTTTTATATATATATATATATATGTAAATTTTAATTAAACAGAAAACTATTCTTTGGAATGGTAATAATATTTCACATTATTAAAATTTTTACTGTAATTTAATATATACTATATAAAAATAATTTTGTCTATATATTAAATATATTTATTTAGAATACAAAATATAATAATACAAATATATTTTAATAAATACTTTCAAGATCTATGCTATATATTTGGAACGGTAATAATATTTAACCTTATTAAAATTTTTACTGTAATTTAATATATACTATATAAAAATAATTTTGTCTATATATTAAATATATTTATTTAGAACATAAAATATAATAATATAAATATATTATAATAAATACTTTCAAGATCTATGCTATATTTTTGGAAACATTTTTACTGTAATTCAATCACATGAATGCACTCTTGCCGAGCAGAAAAGTAAAAAAAAACCCTGAAAATTTAAAAATAATACACAATTTGTATTTGAACACATTTTGTAATGCAATGCTGAGCCTCACAGAACAAAACAAACGAGCGATTTTGACATTTCCAGCACTTTAGGAGTTAAACAGCTTCTTTCATTCAAACCCCGAACTGATCTGAAGTCAGTGAGACGACGAGACGACGAGCAGCTCGCTTTCTTCAGTGTCACAGTATGACTAACGTTAATGTCACTGTTTATTTTTACGCACGTACGACACTTGACGAGTGATTTGCCGCGAATGAAAGCGAAGACAAAACTCAGCCTGTGATGTTACCTGACGCCGACGCCGCTAACATTAAATGAGACGTTCCCGGATTTAAATAGAAAGCCTGCCGAGGGAATTCATGATGGATTTCTGCAGCGCCTCGCCACCAATCTTACTATGAAGACATTCAATTAAAACGGCCTTTAAAGTGCAGGAGTCTTCTGCGAAGAAAGAGCCACCGATGCCGGCCGTGCAAATTAGTAGATGATCCATCTTGATGATAAATAATATAACCGTCAATATGATGAACGAGCGCGGTGATGCAGACGGCGGCGGCCCTTTTTACGTCGAAAATTAAGCATGACGCAGACATAACAAGTCCATCATCCGCAAATATCATCAGTGACAAATTCTATCAGGAAGGAGGAATAAAGAAATGCGCCGGGACTCGGGAAGCGGTGTGACTGCTCAGTTATAATGTCACCGTGTTTCGCCCCGTGTTAGTTACGGCCTGACCTTTAAATCCGTGTTGTGATACGAACCCGGAGACTCGTTGACGGGCGCGTTCACGTGGGACGCGCTCACGTCTCGCGCGCTTTTCGGGGAGATCCACAACGGTAGATCCGTTCCTTCCAATACTGGCTCAAATGAGATACAAGTGAAACTCCCGCAATCTCTCTAAAATGAAAAAGCCCTGAAACTACAGCCGGCTAGATGTTAGTTCAGAGTCAGAACAGAAATGATAACAGCCACTGAGAGGAAACATTACAGCGAATAGATCAAATTAATTACATTCCACACACGACCAATCAGAGGTAAGCCCTGCTAAGCCCCGCCCAGTTTATCATAATGGTGGCGATCGGCAGACTCTCATTAAAAAGTCTGTTTTTCCAATGAAAAGGAATTTATTTATTTACATTTCAGGACAACTTCTCAGGAACGTATTACATTTTTGTTTTGTAATTCTCAAAAGATGATTATCATTAGTTTTTTTTTCATTAGTTTACTGAAATACAGAATTTTTACTGTAATGCAATAAAAAATATTTTATGCAGCATAAAGGATAGAACTTTTATATTCAATTTTTAAGGTGATATATAATATAATATAATATAATATAATATAATATAATATAATATAATATAATAATATATTTTTCTTAAAAAAGATATGTTCTTTCTCCCATTTACTGTTAGTTACAATACAGCAAACAAAATGGGAAAAAATTAAATTATTTAAAATTAAATTATTTAAAATTGCAAAAATATATATATATATATATATATATATATATATATATATATATATATATATATATATATATATATATATATATATATATGTGTGTGTGTGTGTGTGTATATATATATATATACATATTTTTATTGTTAATTTTTTTATTCATTTTAACTAGTCAAAATAAAATTTTCTCATTTTAATGAGTTAAAATACTACAACTGAACTGAAAAACGAAAAATGTATAGACGTATGAAATACAGAATAAAACGACAAAGCCAGCAACGTTACTAAAACGTTAAAATAATATATTATTTTAATATATTATTTATTAAATATTAAAATAATGAATGAATAAAAATGAATAAATAAATGAACAAAAAGTAAATAATTGCTTTAAATATTAGCTTATTCACAATAACTTCATGCACAAAATCATGACCAGTTCGGGTCTAAGCGTCATGTTCTGATGCTAAAAGTCCTAGTAGACTTCATTTTCTTCAAGCGAGATTTTTTCCACCTCTCCTCGTGATTTCGGGGTGAAATATGCCCGGGTCACAGTCTTGACAGGTTTTAAGACATTCACCCAATTACCATTCTACACACTTGTACTCTCTCACACGCTGTACCTGTTCGGACCGTAAGGAGGATTGTAACACTTCCCGCTCTGTTCATCCTGTCCTCCGCCGCCCTTCTTTTATTTTAATCAGCGAGAGACCGAGATCGGCCGCCTGTCTTAGGTAATCAACATCAGAGGCCATGAACTGCTGCTAATTGAATGCTATCCTCATTGTCATGCACGGACGCGTTCTCTCCTCCTCTCTGCTCTTGTCTTTCCACCTTTTCCAGCTCTCTTCCCCTAATACCAGTCCTCTTGTGGCCCTCAATTGCCTGTTCTCCCACAGATGTAGGAAGAAAACAGGCCTTGTTTGAAGTACAGACGAGGGGAGGGCTGGGAAACACAGGCCGTCGTTGTAGTGCCGGGCATCTGAATTCATCTCGTTCGCTCCCACTGAATCGTTCACTGATTCGTTCACTGATTCGTTCAGTAGCTACACATTTAGCGAGTCATTTATAAGCGAGTCGTCTAATAACAAAATACTTTAGACTCTGGAAATGTATTTATATGAATATATATTTTGCTACAGAATGAGAAAATCTATTGCATATATGTGTAAAGAAAAATTGTATAAATTATACAATCTTCGTATTATTATTTTGTTCTGTTTTTACATAATATAATAATATTTTTTTAGAATTTTTTTTCAGAAATTAACTTTGTTAAAGGTATATATACAACATATAGTAATGTTTGAAAAGAAAAGATAAAACTATTCACATTGACTGTGATTGAATGAGCTGAACTGAACATAAATATTTAAAATTAAAATTTAACTAAATTTGATTTACTGTATTTTCTTTTTTAAAAACATTAAAAAAATTTATTTAATTTTTATTTAATTGAATAATAATATAAATTCATAATTAAATTTAATAAACTTTAAATTATAATTTTTTATCAATTTACAGGTTTGGGATATCTGAAGGACATCTTTAGCTACTGAAAAGCTCTTTAAATATTTTATTTATTTTAATAATTAAAAAAATATATAATATATAAAATATCTTTTTTTAATTTTGTAATTAATTAATTATATATATATATATATATATATATATATATATATATATATATATATATATATATATATATATATTTCTATATAAATAAATAAATATATATATATATATATATATATATATATATATATATATATATATATATATATATCGTTTGCAATATTGGATTTGTTTGTTTTATGCAATTCAATTTCTTTATATTTTTTTATATATCTATTGACGGTCTAGACTGCGTACATAAGTGCTATTTATTTATGCAGTGTTGTTTATTTCCATGCGCTGATGATTTGTTCGCTCAAAAGATTCATTCGAAAGCGATTCATTCACAAACGAAGCGCTGGAGATAGGGAGAACGCCGCTAGACGGGCTGAGGCGAGCAAACAGCTGCGAGAGTCTGTTACTCTTCTAATTCCTTAACAAGTTTGCCTCATCCTTGCCCTGAGGTCACAGCGAAAGCGCTCTGAACTGCGTCTACACTTATTTGCCCTTTCACAAACAGATGTTAGGAATGATCAGCTGTGCTCTGGGATCACACGAAAGGTCAGAGGAGATAAACCGGGCGCGGGGACGAGTCGAGGAAGGTTAACGCGGCACGACACGACAGAAAAAGAAATAACTGAGGATGCATGACAATCGCTGCCCTGCTTGCATTGAAAAAAAAAAAAAAAAAAAAACCCCCGGAACGGCATCATTATGAATAATGCAATGCACCAGAGAGTGACATACATAGCCTCCGCTTGCATCCACTTACAGCAGACCATTTATCATTGATAGAGCTGCACATGCTTCTAATTAATTCCCGCGCCGTGCCCGACTAATAGGAACACTGAACTCGTCCCTCTGAATATTACACCTCTGACCCTCGGCCACAAGGTCAGGCTCGGCACTGCATCTCAGGGACCTTCAAAACAGGCGTCGCTTTGTATTAGAAAGTGCTCGTGAATATTAATTAGGCCTCGGCTGAAGTATCTTAATGATCTTTCGCTGTTTTGATAAATAAACGAGAAGTAGAAGATAAGGTTTGCACTGGATTACTGGGTCATTTCTAAATATCTCGTCCACTAATAATAATAATAATAATAATAATAACAACAATAAATAAGTAAAATGTGTCTTTGTGTGTGTATTTGCACATTTTAATATTATTAAAAAATTCACATTTACAGTAATTTACAAATCAGATTTGTTGTACATTATTATATTATTTATATTAAATAATAACAATATATTACTATAACATTACATATATATGTATATATATATATATATATATATATATATATATATATATATATATTATAGTATAACTAAAGGGCATTAACATATTAACTGTAATAATATTTAATTTTTTAACTTATTTGACTTTTATTATATATTTTTATTTTAATAAACACATCACCTTTTTTAACTGTAAATCAAGTCGTTTTAACTGTAAAACATTGCGCTGTTTCTTTGTTTTAAATTTTTCAAAATACTAAAAAAACGTTATTATTCTAAATAATTCTGTTAATTAAAGATATCTTTTTCATAATTAGCCTTTTCTGACTCACCATGCAGTTAAAAGTCATTCAAAAAACACTGCGTGAGACTTGTTTCAGCACTGCATTTTGAATACAAGAAAAACATATAATTTTTCTAATTTAATAAATACTAATATATTAATATAGTATTAATTATGAATATTATAGTACTATAAAATATTAATACTATATAATACTATATTAATAACTAGTTCTGTGCAACTATTAGTCATCAATAATCGCATCCAACTAAAAACTAAAAAGTTTTTGTGGACATAATATATGTGTGTGTGCGTGCTTTTTATATTTATTAGGTAAATATATAAATACACACACATTCGTGTATATATTTAAGAAAAACATGCTGTTTATATATTAAATATATTTAGATATAATATAAATAACATGAATATATAAGCATATGTTGTATATGTGTGTCTTTTTACGTATATTATATCAACAAAAGCTTTTACTTTGAAAGCGATTAATCATTGCCCAGCACTTACAAGTAAAGTATGTTACAAATAGAATATAAAAAAATATATAACATCATTTTAATCACACATTTGGCCTTTTTAATGCAACAAACATCTGCATACATTATGCAACGTATGATTCTTATGTAAATTGCTGCACTTTGCACTGAAAAAGAGCTCAGTTGCGACTATTTATTTCCATAGAAATTCATTTCCGCTCATTTTTGAGAAACGCGGCCCACGAACGGCTATTTTTTGAGGAGAGGCAAAAGTTCACGCCGATAAATCGTTCTTTTTGACCGACTCGAGTGCTGCACGAACCTCCGAAAAATATCATTTGATAACTTCATCCCTACATCTGCAGTCGTGTCAGAAATGACCTTTTGCCGTAGTGCTAACATTTTCTTTCTCGGTGCGAGAGATTCGGGGACTGACAAGCGCAACGATGACTCAGGAAAACATTAAAAAGAACAAATTCGGTGCGGATGGAGTCTCGTCAGCGCATGCTAATGAAAGGCGCTTCTGCTCCAGAGCTCCAGACGCGTTAGCAGCTGCTTCGAGGGCTTCGGACCTCCTACTTGAAGCTTCGAGCCCGAAGAGCGCCTCAAAAATACATATTGATAGAAACACGTGAAGGGCTTAATAGTGGGTTTTTAGAGCTTCATTTGTATCATACTGTTTCTGTTTTTAGCAGTTCTCGAAATGGTTATACGTCGCAATGTGTCCATGTGTCCAAAAAAAGAAAACCTCTTCCTGTTTCTTTCATTCAGAAATGTTGTATGGTCTGTACTATTTGATCTCATATAATTGATCTAAAAAGGAATTATAATTCCAACATTATATCTGTTTGGAGGAAAAGTTCCTTCTATTTGAATGTGAATATCATTTTCTTAATTTTTATTTATATATATATATATATATATATATATATATATATATATATATATATATATATATATATATATATATATATATACATATATTATATATATAATATATTTTATTTATTTTAATATATTATATATATATATTTTTTATTTTATTTTAGAAATATATAAAATATATATATATTTTTTTAAGTCAACATAAAACAAGTAAAAATGCAGCAGTATCTGCAGCCGATAGCACTGATAACTGATAGCACCCCCTTAGCAACCAAACACAATACCCTAGCAACCTTTTAGCAAGACCTATATCTTTGCATCAGAACATCGTACAGACATGGGAGTTGGTTCTTCTTCAATAGTAAATAGCAACCTGTGTTACGTTAGCATGCTAGTCACTTGTTAATCATGCTAGTCAATTGCTAATCATGCTGGAAACATGCTAGCGACATGCTAGTCACTTGCTAATAATGCTGGAAACATGCTAGACACATGCTAGTCACTTTGTTAATCATGCTTGAAACATGCTAGCGACATGCTAGTCACTTGATAAGCATGATAGAGACATAGAGCACACCGGACTTCAAACATGTTAGCGATGCTAACAGTAACTAGCTACATGCTCATTCATGATGAGAACTCTATAAAACTCAATAGTAAGTAGCCACCGAGCGCGAGTTTTGCCACGGCAAGCACCACTCACATTTTCTTTAGGAAATGTACTTCTAGTTTTTTTTTTTATTATTTCTACAGTAAATAAATATTATTATCTTATCTTATATTATAAATAGTTTCAACTTCAAATAATTTGCTACCCCGCTGCCTAAAAGTGTTTTGTTGAGTCAACTTAAATTTTTTAATTACTCGATGTTAATTTAAGTGGCAACTAAAATATTTGAGTTGACTGAACAAAACACTTTTAGGCAGCCGTTATATCAAGTCGAAACAACTTTCGTCAAAGATAATTGGAAATGTTGTTGTACCTGACTAAAATTTACTAGCGATTTCTCAACTGAACTTGTTTCGAAAGCAATTTGTTGGTCAGCGCACCCAAACCCGGCGAAGGACGTTGTATAATTCACACGCGGCGCATTAGAAACATCCCGCCGTAAATAACAGCAATTCTTGAATCACACCGAACGTGGACTCGCCGTCCTGCCCACCGCGTCTGACGGCACCGGTGCAGCAGAAATGGATTATTTTCTTCTCTTCTCTTTGGCCGTTTTCACCTGGGTGCTTCACAAAACTGTAATCATTGCCCGGACCCCCTCGGCCCCGTCTCAAGCGCTCAGTGAACCGTCTGGAGAAGCCCGGCGAGCTTCTCATCACCTCCTGCTCGAGAGAGCCGGAGTGGACGAGAAAGACTTGTCCTTTATGGCTCATAAATTGTCTTTCAGAGCGTCAGCGTTGAGCTATTGATCTGAGAAAGACAAACACACCCCTCTGAGCTCCCATCCATAACGGAGTGCTGAAACGTGGAGGAAAAGCCCTTCTGTCGCTCCATTAGTTACATGTGCGTTTTTGATGAATGCTTAACTTCATATACGGTGTTTCTACAGTCGGGGTTCGGCTCTCAGAGAAACGGAGAAAAGGATAGGAGAATAGGAGCTTTGGATAAAAGCGTGCGGTGTCTAGGATAAATGCTTTGAAATTCAGGAGGCAAAAAAATCAGGAAATATTTATGTTTTTATCAAACAATTAATGGCAAAATAAAGGTTTTTCTTTACATATTGTGTGTGTAATGTGTATATTTATTATGTATAATATATTTATGAATATACACATACACAGCATATTTTTAAGAAAAATTAAAAATAAAATAAAATAAAATAAATAAATATATATATATATATATAAATATATATATATAAGAATATATATACATGCATACATGTAAATATTTTCAAGATATACACTGTATGTGTAAGTCTTTATATATGCATAATAAATATGCACAGTACATATATTTTGATGCAGTTACTCGCAATCATTCATTCGACAGCACTGATTACATTAAATCTGTCTTTCCCAATCATGTTTTTACAAATAAATAAAACTAAATAAACGTATAGATTTTTTTCAGTGAAAAAGATCTAAAAAAGGCTTATTATTAAATAAAAATATAATTATAGTTAAGAGAAATATTGCTCACTTTATAGTCAACTTAAAATAATATAGATCAAAAATATGTTGAAAAATCGTTCAGTAAGTAAAAAACAAAAATATAAAAACAAGTTTTAGTATGCTGCTTCTGAAGTAAACTGATCTTTTTAAATTATTTTCTTAACAGTTTGCTTTGATCTTCTGTATACTAGTCGATCTCATATTATTAAATATGTTTAATGTTCTGAGTAAATAATTAATTTGACCTATTTTATTATTTATTTCTATTTCATATACAATGTAAAAATGGTTGTAAATAACACAAAGATTTAATACATTTTACTAGAAAATACGGTCTTTTTAAAGGTCATGTTATATTTTTTGTAATTATTTGTGAAATTTATGATTCTTTCAGTATATATATATCTATATATATATATATATATATATATATATATATACTGTATATATATATATATATATATATATATATATATATATATATATATATATATATATAAATATATATATATATATACTGTATATCTATATATATATATATATATATATATATATATATATATATATAAATATATATATATATATATATATATACTGTATATCTATATATATATATATATATATATATATATATATATATTTCTATTTATATATAAAATACATACAGTATATATCAGTATATATGAGTTCATCTGCAAAAACGTAAGTCTTGATACCTGCAGTGTTGCTTTTCAAGTAAACTGAATTTTTACATAGTTGAAAAGACTAATTATGAACACTTTATAATCAGTCATATACAATGATCCTTTTTTAAGTATAAAAAGAGAGAGAAGTCTGAATTATCAGCCCTATTCAGATCGTTTCTCTGCACGCTGGCGAGTGCTTGACGGTGAGGTGAAGGAACGAGGTGTGTGTGTGTGTGTGCGCGAGTGTGTGTGTGTGTGTGTCAGTCATCGGGCTGAAGTCAGCCGCAGCGAATCAGTCGAGGTGTCAGACAGGTTAAACACAACGCAGCCCGGTGTATATCTCCCATCAAGTCGCAAATCTCCACACAGCGACTGAGATTAAATCAAAGTCTGAGAAAGCCGAGCTGTTTATGACTCTCAGATCTGTCTGTTCTGCTGATGATCTGCCCTTTAACTTCCTGCAGGACCGGAGCCGTTCATTCCCGGTCTGTTTCCGGTCAGTATTCGCACTAGTGTCACGCAAGGGTCCTGTGATATTGGGAACCCGTACACGTGTCTAATTAACAAAAATAGCACTAACAAGCACTAACTTCTCACAGGTAGACTTTGTATAGAGATAGAAGGAATATATCCGGACAAGCACACTTTACGCATTTGAAAAAGCTTTTTAAACACACACACACATACATATATATATATATATATATATATATATATATATATATATATATATGTATATATATATATATATATATATATATATATATATATATATATATATATATATATATATATATATATATATATATATATATATATATATATATATATGTATATATATATATATATATATATATATACAGTACATTATAGATCCATTCATTCATTCTAGATTTTTAAATATTTTTAAAAGAAGCCTCTTCTGCTCAAATATCTGTAAAAACAGTAAAAATGTAAAAAAAAAAAAAAAAACAAAAAAATACTACTTGAAATTAGTTCGAGAATTAGAATGAGTTTATTTTGTGAATATATATATTTTTTAAATGTCATTTATTTCTGTGATCACTGCTCATTCTAATACGCACAAGAAACATTTCTAAATATTATTTATGTTGAAGTGTCAGTTGCTGGATATTTTTGTGGAAACCGATAGTTTTATTTATTTATTCTACGTCGAGCGGTTTAAAGGAAAAGAATTGAGCTGAAATAGAAATCGTTTGTAACATTACAAACGCTTCGCTGTTACTTTTGATCAACTGAAAAAAAAATGTTAATTAATATTAAATTTATGTACAATATTTAAATTAGCAAAACATTAATTTCTTAAAAAAAAAAATCGATTTGAAAAAACTTTTTGCCTTAAATTTTGCATGTAAAAAAAAAAAAAAATTAATTTTCCTTTATTAAAAATTCCATTTTGCGGCTTGCAAACTTAATTCCAACCAAAATTTCGAGCTGAAAAGTGCTGAATTTCATTTACTGCTCTTGCGTCACAACAACGAGAATAATTCGCGTTTGAGAATCACTCACAATCGAAGCATTCTTCCTCTAAAACGCCTAAAATATTAATGTTCGGCTTTAAAATGTAAATCAGCGGGCGCTAGTGAATCCCTCGCTTGGTGTGTGTGTGTGTGTGTGTGTGTGTGTGTGTTTGCTCTCTGCACGTGGTTGGTGTAAGTGGTTCCCGGGGAGAAGTCTTGATTAGATTACGCCGTTAGCTTTATAAGAAGTCTCTGAGAGCGGCTACTCTGTTATTTGGGAGTGCGTTCCTAGCCGTACTTAACCTGTGTGTGAATTGCTATCCTGATCTTCGTCTTTGGAGACGAGGGGCGTCTCCAAACGTAATGCGGTCCAGGTGTGACCGGCTCCTCCGAGACCCGCGGCGCTCGTCCCGCCGGACACTTCCAAGCGTCTTAATTACTACATTCAACATCATATTCCTGCAATCATTCGGAGCAGATGCTTTTTTCTTCATCTGGTTGTAATGAGTTGCTAATTAAACGCCACCCGGAGGATCTGAGGCCCGGAGGATGGCGGCCGGCCCTTATCACGCCGTGATTTAATCAGCTGATACCGCTCTTTGTTCCCCGTCGCTTCTGACGGGAAAGTGAGAAACGCAGATCGGGCGCCCGTGCATTTTCACCGTACCGACGCGAAGTGTGTCAGCCGTCGAAGACGGATGTGTTTTAATTCGAGAATATATTAGGAGCATTGAAGTGCTTTGCGTCGTGACATTTTCGTGACCGTAATTGTTCAACGGATATTTTAAGCGCTAATTTTATTATTATTTTTTTTTTTTATCTTCGTTATTTTAAATGGCTAATCTCGATGGCATTCCGGTTTATTTGTTTATTTCGCGTCGCAGTAATGACAACGATTTACTTTAAAGAGGTGAGCGTTGGGATTGGGGAAAAGAGCTTAAATGTCACAAACAATAAAAAAAAGAAGCGGAAAAATTGTGTTTCTGCAACATGTGAAATTAATGGTAGTGATTAATCCTAATGTATCGTAACATTCATATGTGACATAACTATATATTAATTACTGCTATACAATTATATAATGTAAAACTAATGAATGCTTAAATAATTAATGAATGCTTAAATAATTTATTAAGAATAATTAATTATATAATAATATATTATACATATAGAATAATATATTTATAAATTGATAATAAATTGCTAATAAATAATTTATAAAATATAAGTTCATATTTAATATATGAACTTAATGCTTTCTTGTTCATTTAAATACTTTTTTTACTTTTGTGAAGTGTTTTTAAAATGTCTTAAATATATCTGAATAAAATTTCATATTTTAGTAGTCAAATAAACGTTTTTTTATTTTACATTTACTAAATGATACATAGTTAAGTAAAACTAAAATATACATATATAAAATATTTATACATATATATATACACATACACATATATATACATATATATATATATATATATATATATACATATATTTCTTCTGACCCTGAATGCTGCTCTCAGCTACCAACAAGAGCGTAATATACTCTCATCTCCATCTAACACGTTTTATCTCACAATCAGCTTGGAAAATGCAAAAAGAAAGTCCAGTGATTGTGTCTAGGCCTAGAGAAATGTGACAGGACATGTTCTCGCCCGCTTTGGTGAGATTCAGCCGAACACAACGGATCAGAACAGAAGACAAAGAGCCACACGGCCCAATTAAGACTGATAAAAATGCTTTGTGCTTTTACTGACTTCTCTGCCGTCGGTTACTGGAGTATGTTTTACTAGAAAGCTATATTTCAGTTCTCCTGCCTTCAAAACCCATGCGTAACCGAGAGAAATAAAAATAAATACGCAATATTCATATATGATAGAACTATATAAGAATTATCGTTAGTACGATCAGATAAATGAACAAATTGATAATTCCTACCTTTTTTAATATATTTAATATATCGTGCATTTACATATGTATATAGGCGTGTGTGTGAAAGAAAATAGAATAATAAATTAGTAAATTTAATAAAAAAAAAAAAAAGCAAATGTTGCTAGTTGATCTCAGTATGGGACATTTTCAACTGAAAAGACTTATATGTTATAAAATAAATAAAAAAATGTATCATTAAAAATTGTCCAAAAATGTGTATGTATATATATATATATATATATATATATATATATATATATATATATATATATATATATATATATATATATATATATATATATATATATATATATATATATATATATATATATATACACACATAAATAATTTTAATTATTATTCTTATAAATGGCTAAAATTTTCAATTTATCAAATTGAAAGTTATTATAATGTATAATGAATTAAATTATTACAAAAACATATATATATATATATATATATATATATATATATATATACACATAAATAATTAAAATTATTATTCTTATAAATGACTAAAATTTTCAATTTATCAAATTGAAATTTAATGTATAATTAATTAAATTATTACACAAACATATATATGTTTATATATATATATATACACACACACACACATATATATATATATATATATAAACAATTTTGTGATAAATTGAAAGTTATAACAATTTATAAGATACTTTTTATTTATAGAATTATGTGTATTTAAGGGATTAGATAATCCAGATGACAGGAGAAGGACAAACATGAACTACTTGTGTACTCGATGCTATTTTCATCTCGACGCACCGATGGCTCGTTCACAGCCAGGATTAAGAGATCGGGGCTGGAAAACTGTGAGTAAAGAGGTCCTAGAAAAATATAAGCTGTAAAAACAAACGGCACGGTTGAGTCACTCTGCGATGCTAAAAACAGCTTCACGCTCCCGTTAGCGGCACCGCTTCGTTTTCTAATTACAGCCAGTCTTTAGCCACCGATACGTCCTGCTCCTAATGAGGGCACTGCGTGTCTGTCAGCATTAAATAAACTTTATCATGGCTTCGGATTCGAGATTGATCCGGGCTCGCGGACTCTCCGGGGGACAGACAGGAGTGTCAACATGAACTACAATTAGGATGAAAGAGCAGTAATCAACAACGGCACTCAGACGGATGTAAAAATATCGAGGATTTGTCAGGGTTACGTAAGACTGGGCAAGACGGCCAAAACATCTCAAATAGATGCTTTTGATATAACGTAAAAAAAAAAAGTGAAACAAAAGCATCACATCCAGCTTTAGGATACGTTATAGAATATATAAATATAAGTTTACATAACCGCGCATAATGTTTAGTAAATTATTTACTATACATTTTAATTATTAACATATTAACTATTACTTATTATACTTTATAAAAGACTTAATAATATATCAATCTAAATTTAAAATTATTAAATGCAATGTCATTTAATGTAATGATATTAAAATATATTATATATATATATATATATATATATATTAAATTATAATCATTAATAACTTTATATTATTACATTGTACTATGATATATATATATATATATATATATATATATATATATATATATATATATGTGTGTGTGTGTGTGTGTGTGTGTGTGTTTATAAATTATTATTATTATTTACTATTTATCGAGATTAAAAAGTTTTTGTTTACATATTATATGTGCGTACTGTGTATATTTATTGTGTATATATAAATACAAACACAAGCATGTAAGAAAATGTTGTGTTATGTTTACACATAATGGTATGATGGTTATGAATACATAAATATAAAACATAAATAAATATATATATATATATTTTGAAAGTTTCTAAAATTTATATAATTATAAATAATTTATAATTATAATTATAATTGTATAAATTTGATAAACTTTCAGAACATTAATCTAAACTATTAATGCATGAAATGAAAGATATCCGAATTTAATATAAGAAAAGCGCAAGCAATTACCAACTCTTACGTAACAAAATGACAACCATATAGCGCAAATATCAGCTAGTCCTGATGCTAAGCGTACAACAACAGGCCTGCATCCCATCAAGCAGGAAGCAGAGGAGAGCTGGTCAGCGCTTGATCCTGGAGATGGACAACCCCACAGAGACTGTTCATCCGTTTCTCTCTCCGTCTCTCTCTGTCTGACTGATTGGATGTGAGAGGAGTCCGGGCCGCTCTCAGAGACACACATCAGACCTAATTAAAGCTGCTGATCTGTGAAGCAGACCCCGGCGCGCGGCAGCGGGGAACTCAGGCATGCACCGCCGCGGAAAACAGCAAAGTTCTTCTGCGCAGCAATGCTTCACAAACTTTTTGGGTTGGATGGTGGAGATAAAACAAAAAACAAAAACTGTGGACCACCCCACATCGCAAACCTGGAGGCGAGTACCGTACAGTACCTGAAAAAAACAAACCTGCAGCGCTAGCAGAAAAAAAGAGACTCCTAGAAACACTACACTTTCACAAGGTTTAACAAAAACAGATGCAGAATAATACTGTTAGAAATATTACTAAAAAGTAACAAAAATGTAAATACTTAAAGCATAATATGTATATATATATATATATATATATATATAGATAGATAGATAAAATAAATAGTAAATATTACTGCTGTCAAATTATTAATCGCATCCACAAGATTTTTTTATTTTTTATATTTATTATTTATATATAAGCACAAGCACATACAATATATATTTCGAAAAACAATCTATGTATTTATTTATAGTCATATAATTGATATTATAAGTAAATATTTTAAATGCATAAACATATTTTTCTTAAATATATACTGTACATTTATAAATAATATAATTATATATAATTATATATAAATATAATCAACATAAACAGTACAAACACATAAGCTATCTTTTAATAATTATATATGTGATATTTTTATTATTATTATTATTATTTTATTTTTTTATTATTATTATTATTTATTATTATTATTAAATATATATATATATATATATATATATATATATATATATATATATATATATATATATATATATATATATATATATATATATATATATATATATATATATATATATGGTGTGTGTAATATAGTAATATCAAAAAAAAAAATAACATGATTATATTTATACATTTTCGCATGTATTTTCTAAAATTGATTTATTTATTTTAATAGGAAATCTGCCGAGAAAATGGCAAAAAGCACCACCCAGCCAATGTTATCGGTCTATCACTAATTTGTTCTGTCACTTCTAAATTCATAACAACACAAGAGGCCTTCGGGATTACTTACCTTGAGTAATTTGTAGCCCTCATCGCGCGCGCCCATTATATTTCCATTCTCACGCCTTCATTATTTCCCCGCACCGATTCAGAGTTAGCGAGTTTGTTGCTATACTCTTATTTCCCCACAGACTTCTTCGGTTTCTCGGAGCCCGTTATACGCCAATAGATTCACAGTCAATTAGACGCAACACGGTGCGCGCCGCCGAAGCCAAAGCTAGCGCTGCACAGATAATTTGCAACCGTGCCGCCGTTTGCAGAAGTTCGTCTCTCAAGATGGCTTATTATTGAGTTATCATTAAAAACAGAACTCCCCGCGCAAGCCAGCCATCTGAATTCAGCTTATATAACAGCCTGCTACTTGTGAAAAACCCAAGCATGTGTGGGTGGGCTTACAGTCAAGTGCAAACATTTTGGCCTTGAGAGGGGCATCTGCCAGCGATGAGGCATTAGCGACGCCTCCGCCGTTCCTCCATCTGTCCACCCCGAGCATCTCGCACGTCCCTCAGAAACCGTCCCGGCACGACCAGCTCAAAAGACGCGCCGGGAGACGTCCTGGCCGGCGATGTTCGTTTTGTACCGAGCCGTTTTTTTGTTAATGAAGGGCTGATTCGAGCATCAGATATCCTGTGCACGCTTTTTCCATCAGATGCCTGACGCCAAGACGTTTCGCGCGAAATGCATTCATTTACCAAATGATAACTGTACGGCTGTACGAACAAATCGAGCGTAATGCAATGCGTGCAAATATTAGATGAGAAACAGAAATGTTGCCTCAGTAGGTTTAAGCGCTTGTTAAAAGCGCTATATGAATAAAAAGGATTGAAGCAAGATGAAGCAAAAAAGGGATTTTAAAAAATGTACGATAATAGAAAATATGCAATAATAATAAAATAAATAAAATATTCATAGTAAAATATACTACTTCAAAATGTTCATAAATACCATAACTGTAGATAATATTGAAATAACAATGGTACAACGTTGTGTAACAACAATGTAATTGCATGTTTAAAAATAGTACTATTTGGGTGATTAGTAATAATATGAAAAAAATAAAAGTAACAACGTATTTTGAATTTAATTTTGAATTGAATAATTAGCAAATAATTACTGAATTACGTAACTGCTTTAATGCATTTTAATTAATTTATTATCATTTTTTATTATTTTCTTTTATTGTTATTTTTAATTTTCTGATACATTTGTCCTGATCATGGTTGTGACTATTTGAAATCTTTTTTTACGTAAGGAATATGTATGGAATATAAACTTTGTACTTTGACTAAGCTACATTTGTTTTTATATTAAATATAATATAGATAGTTAGATAGATAGATAGAATATTTTAATATACAAAAATTAAATATTTTACACAATAGCATTTTTTATTAATACTTTAAATTATATATTTATTTCAAAAATAAAAAAGTTTTATCAATTTTAAAATGTAATTGTGTGTGTGTGTGTATAATTTGTAAATTATATATATATATATATATATATATATATATATATATATATATATATATATTACATTTATTTAAAAAACTAAAACATAAAACAATTTTTTTAACAATATACAGTTTTAAGATATCTAATGAATACACAAACACACACAGATAGATAGATAGATAGATAGATAGATAGATAGATTGATAGATAGATAGATAGATAGATAGATAGATAGATAGATAGATAGATAGATAGATAGATAGATAGATAGATAGATGGATAGATAGATAGATAGATAGATAGATAGATAGATAGATAGATAGATAGATTGATAGATAGATTGATAGATAGATAGATAGATAGATAGATAGATAGATAGATAGATAGATAGATAGATAGATAGATAGATAGATAGATAGATGGATAGATAGATAGATAAGCCCAATTAATGAGCAACAGAATACACCAAATACACTTTATCAAAATTAAAATCCATACGCACGTGCATAAAAAGCAACTTTAAAGCATGTTAAAACAGACCGGGACGATGAATAGATTTTGAGCTTACTATTAAAACACGTGTCCAGAGAGGACGGCTCTACACGCTCCTCTCAGACGAGCTCTGCGTCTTGGCGGGTGAGCGAGTGCAATCGGAGCCAAGCAAAAGTGGGTTTAGTCTTTAACCTGATCATGAAGCGTCTTCCCACTTCATCAGAAAGAATAAGTAATTGGCGCGTCCCTTAAAGCAGCCACCCTCCTTCAATTTACCTTTTCAAGCCTTTCCAAGCCGGAGCTCTAAAAGCCTGTCAATCCCCATAAATCGTCTCCTATCATCTTTGTCCCCAGCTACGAGAGGAAGACGGAAGACGGATGAAGACAGAAGGGGAAAAATACGGCAAAGAGCAGCCCTATGTGCTAAATGAGATGCTAATGCGCCGGCCTGGCGTCGACGGGCCAAACAGTTTACCGTTTTCATTACGCTGCTCCTCGTAATTGATTAATTACTGTAGTCGAGCTAATTGAAAGTCACCTCTCTCTCTCTCTCTCTCTCGCCGGAGAGGACCGGTCGAGGTTGATATGAAAACTCACGCATCTGTGTCTCTATCTGCGCTTTCTTTCTAAACCATCCAATCCCGAACATCAGAGAAACCGTCAGAGACGGGCCACTAATAAACCAATTAACTTATTAGGAGCTCGTTTAGCGCAGTAATCGGCGACACGGCCACTCGTTTGTTTGAATGAACGCAGGTTTTAGCGTCTTTTTATTAACCTGGACGCTTAATGGAGGCGTGCATTGTCTTTTCACGCGGATCTGGCTGCTTGAAGCTCACCATCGCGCTGGAGAAAAGCCAGCTTCGAAAGAAGCCATTCGACCGAGGAATAAACACACGAAAAAGGTCTATAAAATAAAACGGTAGCTGCCGCTGTTACTGTAAACTAAAGCGAAAATGATTAAAGATTGCTGCGATAAAGCTGAAAAAAACTAATCTTGCCTTAGCAAATAATTCAAATGAATTTGTTAAAGCTGAGGTGTTAAAACTATTGACGTAAAGCAAAAGCAAATCTAAAATAAAAATATAAAACATTATACAGATTTAAATGACAAAAGTGATATATTTTTGGAAGCAACGTGCACAGAAAAAAAAAAAAAACTACGAACAAAAAATAAAATAAAAATAAATAAACGCTATAAAAAACTCTATATAAACCAAACCTACTAATTAGCTAAAAAAAAAAAAATTTGAAATAATTTTTGGAAAATGTGCAAAAAAGATGAAAAAACGAGCTAAGCAAAATCGAAAAAAAAAAAATTAAGTTAAAAAAAGCGGAATTTAATAATAAAATCGTACAAATCTAATTCAAATAAACCAAATAAAATAACAGTAAAATTAATAAATAAATTAATATAAATGTAGACATTTTAGATATAACTGATGCAATAAATCATAGAATAAAATCCTAAAAATGCTACAATTCCAGTCCGTTCAGAACTGAATATGGCCATCTTGCAAATGACCTCAAGTGACCTTTTTAGTTAATGAGAGACTGATCAATCTGCCACGACTTTACGAGCAAGGCATCCGACCTCAAATGAGAAATGCATTTCTGTAGTTCCTTTCAAGCAGAGACGGCAAGCCTTACAGTACAGACCTCCTTCATCGACAGAGGAAGATCCGCACTGATCCGATCCGTGCTACTGAAACGCGGGTTCAGTTCTGTCACATCTTACGAATCCCATACGTAAATAGAGACCCTCACATCCTAATTCTCTCCAGCGGGCGATCCGTTCCACCGGCGAGCGCTATCAGCCGCCTCTGAAGCGCAGTAATGAAAATGTTCCATACATTAAAGATGATAAGCACCGGGATCCATTACTGGCAGATCCCGAGAACCGATAGAGTCTGAAAGAGGCGGAACGTGATTTTCCTGTCCCTTCGTACCTGTCCTGGCTCCTGTCGGGAAAAACATCGATGCTAATTCACCGCCTTGAATTTTCCTCTTCTTTAAGCTGCGTACGTCTGTCCGTTTGATGATTAATTTATGTCGATAATGGAGAAATACTGAACACTGGTACGAAAAGTGCTCTGGATACGGCCTCGGATGGAGGCTGATCTGACCTGAATGCACAATCGGCTGAGAGCAGACACAAATCGATGCAGAAAAGCAGGAAAACCCACATACCTCGCTCGTTTTTTTGCTACTCAAAAATGGCGATTCGTTCACCGGCGAGCAAAAACTGCAAGGAGCCGCTCACCCGTTAGTATCCGCTTAAGCTAAACGCGTTTAAACGGTTTGTTTTTAAGCCAAAAATGCCGATTGGCTCGCTTGCAAACGTGGAAGTGCGCGTATCGATGCGTTTGTTCGCTCTAAAACGAAAACTTGCTCACTTTGCGAGCGAAAAACATGCACATTTTTTTAAAGAGTTCGGTGCTCAGAAGCGAACAATTGTTCCTGTGTCAGGATCATTTAAAGGTTTTTTATACTCAGGAATGCAAACATAAAACTGAGTTTCGTTCAAAAATTTAAATATGTTAGAAAACAGCTCATATCACATGCATTTAAAAGATTTGTTTACTCAATTTGACTTTTTTTTTAATAAGATGAATGCAGGTTTTTAACATTATTTTTTAGTGAGTAAATCATTTCAATTCATCTAAAATGCATGTTTTTTTTTACGTTTGCAAGTAAAAGCAAATCGTTTTTTTGCTCAAAAAATAAGATTCATTTAAAAGCGGCGCATATCAGGCTCGTTTAAAAGGTTTGTTCGCTTAAAAATTGAAATTATTAAAAAAAAACGGCGCATATCAGATTCGTTTAAAGGGTTAATTCGCCCCCAAAAAAAAAATTAGTTTGAATGCACATGAATGCAATTTTTGACTTATATAAGACTCGTTTAAAGGGTTTGTTCGGTTAAAAAATATACATTTTAACACATATAAGATTCATTTTAAGAGTTGGTTTGCTCAAAAATGAAAATGTAAAAATTTAAAGGGTTTGTTCAGCTAAAAAATGAAAACGCATTAAAAAAACGTCAAAAATCTGACTCGTTTTAAGAGTTTGTTTGCTCAAAAATGTAAATGAATGTAAAAACGGCACACATCAGGCTCATTTAAAGGGTCGTTCAATCAAAAATTTAAATGAACTCATTAAACGGCACATTTTAGACTCGTTTAAAAGGTTTGTTTGCTCAAAACGTGTGTAAACGTAAAACTGCGCGTATCAGACTCGTTTAAAGGGTTAATTTGCTCTAAGTTTGTGCATGTTGAGACTTCACATTAAAACCCATCCCCCGGAAACAACCGCTTCTGTGTTCAAAGACAGAAAGGAGGTCACGAAGGTCGAGTGGGTTTTGAACGACACGCGCGTGAGCAAAGCGTGACACAGTTTTCACGCATCCCTTTAAGCACCCCGACACATATCTGATGAAACGTCTGAGGTAAATCCTGCAGCTTTAGACAGCTCTGTTCTGGGACCGGCCAGAAAAACCCAGATGAACTTGAGCTTTAATCCGCCACACTTCGCCTGCTGTTCAGACGCCGACGACGAGGCTGAGGAGGAACAGAACACGGGCGGAAAGAGGATGAAAGAGAATTTAAGGCGGACGGGGAGAAAAAAAAAGCCAGAGATAGAGTGTGATGGGAGGACACAGGAAGTGGTTAAAATGGACGGCTACGAGCGAGCGGTGCAAAGCGACGGCTGGCTGTTTGGAACAAGAAATGGGAAAAAGTCAAAGAAAATGAGGCGGAAGCAGAGAGGAGGTGTGGATAACAGGGTTGTGCGCCATACAGAATTGAGTTGAGCTGCTTTTTAAATTATAATTCCATTGCTGAATCTGAGCTGAGGTGGAGAATAGATTGCAGATCTCAGACAGACTTAGAGATTTTTAAATCTGACATCTATGTATGTATCTGACATCTATGTGTATATATATACATTTTTTAATATACACAAATTCAATATTTTACACAATTGTATTTGATATTATTTTTTATTTTATTTAATTGTTTTATTTTATTTTTTTATTTATTTTATTTTTATTTTAATAATTATTATTATATCTTTATACTTTAAATATTTAAATATTTTGAAAGTTTTATCAATTTTAAAATGTACAATTTATATATATATATATATATATATATATATATATATTGCATTTATTTAAAAAACAAAACATTTAACAATATAGTTTTAATATATCTAATGAATACACACACACACACATATATATATATATATATATATATATATATATATATATATATATATATATATATATATATATATATATATACATATTCCATTCATTATATTTAATTTGATGTTTTAGCCACAAAGCCAAAAAAACCCCATAAATTATATATTTTTATATATTTGCTCAAAAAGTAAAATTGAAAAATGTAAAAACAGCACATGTCAAAATCATTTAAAGGGTTTATTTGCTAAAAAAAAATACACATTCATTCAAAAATGGCACATATCAAAGTCATTTAAAGGATTTGTTCACTCAAAAAGTTCAACGGACTCAGTTGCACACATTGAACGGCCCATTTTAGACTAAAAGGTGCTCACTTTGTAAAACAATTGCAGATATCAGACTCACTTAATGGGTTAAGTTTGTAAAGAAATTACAAATGACTAGAATGAATAAATAAAAAGTTAATAAATTAACAAATAATTACATAAATAAATCATCTAAAAATCTAAAATTTGTCTCTTTCTCTTTCTGTCATTCAAACCCAACCCCCTCTTCAACACCCTGTAGGTCAAAGCCAATCCAGTTTACATTCACACTCATGAATTGTATGGGATCCAGTGTTTCAAGTCTGAATTTCGCCCAGCCCTGGTGGACGAGAAAGGCCCGAAGGCAAAGCAGGAGGGTGAAAAACACCAAACTGCATAATTCCGGCCTCATGTTTTTTTTTTTCCCCAAACAGAGAAATATTGTGAGGTTCAGAGAAAGAGAGGGATGAAGGCTGTTTTTTCTTTGCTCCCTTCATTTATTTGCACACAGTCAGCAGGTCTGGCTCGGGTCCGCAGGGAGCGGATCGATGCCGCTTTCTATCGCCTCGACGCTCTCCTCCATCTCTGACACCAAGATAGTGTGATGATGGACCAGAGAGAGACTCGCACGGCATCGCTGATGCATCCCAGCCTCCGGATTAAAGAGAAATCGTAATAATAACAATCATTTTCATTTATTTACATCAGATAAATAATGAAACGAGGAAGGAGCTTTGCAAGAATAATCCGCGACTTTAAATAATGAAGACAAATATGGAGAGCGCTGGTTCTGAACACTTTTAAACCATACTTTAACACTCGATCTCATTAGCATTCGCACGCGAGCTTGTTTTTTTAGCTCTGCATGTTGGGATGGACGGCATTTTCGTGCAGGACGCGCAACTGATTACAAACATGCCGAACAAACGTGATTATTCGAATGTGTTTAACTGCATCGCATCGATTGAATGTAGTGATAATGATCTCGTGTTAAACGGTAAAAAAAACGGTAAAGTTTCAAACTTGTTGAGCTCTGATGATGATTAAAATCATCCATAAAAGAGTGTAAATGTTTTTACTGTTAATAGGCCCATCTGGATTTCATTTATAAATAAATCTGCTATTTCTCTGGTTTTTTTCCACCATTATTTTTTGGTAAATAAGAGTCCCGCTATGGATATTAAACTCACCTGTTTTAGCACATCAAGATTCGCACAATATGTTAAAAATAAACCCAATTAAAATCTATTTTCAGCATAAGTGTGCCAGTTTATTGAGCTTTATATCAGGTTTAGCTTCCTCTGTAATGCTTTGAATTTTTTGTGTTAATTTAGGCATTTGATGCAGTAATAAATGTACAGGGTATACAAACTTTTTTGGGGCATTTATGTTTATTTAAATGTACATTATTCCTTTGTACACTATATATATATATATATATATATATATATATACATATGTGTGTGTGTGGGTGTGTTTAAATTTTCTAATTAAACATAATTTTAACATATTGGATGCTTTTAATACAAACGTTCAAAAACTGTTTTCTATATGAACGCCAAAGACTAAAAAGCTGATGCAGATGAACATATCTGGCTCTCAAGATGAATGATATAAAACTCTCTTGTACCTGCGACTTAATTGAGTTCAGTTAATAATGCATGCGTTATTCCAAGAATGCTGAACTTTCAACATGCATCCCGTGAAACATTAATATGTTAAACCGCTCAAAAGCCTTTTTGGACCGGGCCTCGTCTCAGTAAAACTGAAATGGTGCGCACGGACAGCGAGAAAAAAAAAGAAGGAAAAAAAAAAAAGTCAGCAGTGAAGGAAATGCCAAAAACCGTGAGAGGAACCTGTAAAACGAGAGTGTCATAGTTGCCCTTGAGCAAGGTCCACATCTCGCTCCGCTCAGGCGGGACTAAAGCGCTAATATGCACTGTATGAAAAATGTAAGTGGCGTAAATCGTATTAGATTAGGCGACCCGCTGAGTGAATAAATGACAGAATAAAACAATGGCTCTCGATGGAGGAGGGCAGTGGGGAACGCGGCGTTGCTCGGGGCTGAAATAAGCCTCCAGCTGTTCCCATCATCCTCCATCCACAGCCTCGACCAGGTGCGTGCATGTCACGCTTCTTACCAACTTTCCTGAGTTAAATTAACAGCCCTTACTAGCCTCTTAAAGGGACAGTTATTTGCCGATAACGTCCTCGGGCCATCAAGATGTAAGTGACTTTTTTCTTGAGTGGAACAGTAAAGAAGGTGAAATCCTTGGCGATTAACGAAATGTAATTCAGTGGCTGTACGTTTTTCGGGAATAAAAAAGCATGTCAAGGAACACCAAATTAATTAAAAGCCATGGCTGTTGATGGTATATTAAGGTCTAATGTAGTGAAGCATTCGGTCTGTGCAAGAAATCTAATATTATTTGCAACATTATTACTAGCCGGTTGCATTGTATAAACGTACTTGAGTGCACTTTTTAGCAAGACGCGAAATATGTGCCAATAAGTACATATCAACTGCACTTTCCAAAAGAAATAAACACCATTTTTGCCTTTTCACTCAAAGTTTCAATTAATACACACACATATATTCAATACACACATATCTGGATTCATATCTATGAGTTTTCAAATATGGCAGGTTTGTTGGGGAGCTCACGGAGTACAGAGATGTACTTGAGAGGCGAGGAGCTCTGGTTCGAATCCCTTGTAACTACGGTTCAGATCTGTGTAAAAAGACGTTTCAAATGACACGGTTGCATCAACAGATGCCTTTTTATATCATTTTTATATATAACACTATCTGGTAGGCTTAGGGTTGCACTTGGTGTAGGGCATATTTTATGATCGAGCGTTAACTTTTAGCAGTCCATGAATATTTCAGTTCTGAACCGCTGTGATACATGCCTATATCAACATAATAAAAATGTGCCGGGGTTCACATATTGAACCGGTGCTTTAGCGCCACTCAGTCAAAACTCCAGCGAAACGTGTTGCACAAAAAGTACACAGAGGTCCATTTTTATAAGATCAGGTTGCATTATTACCAGATCGAGAGCCTCAGATCGAGGTGTCTCGTTCGTGAACGAATCATTCTTTTGAACTGGTAGTGGTCTGGATGAACCAGTCGACCGAATCTGAAACAGATCACAGATTGAGCAGCGCAGATCAGCAATTGCTCAATCGATGCTCACTTTAGGATGCCTTACAGTCACTCCGACTCAAAACGAGCGAAAATAGCAGTGTAACTGATCCTATGATGAATGAATCATTCAGCGCTCCAGCTCCTACAACACGCACTGAACTGAGTCACTTTCTGAGTCACTGTTTACGTAAAAAGGCGAGCTGATGAGGACCAGTTTATTCACTTTACACGCATTAAACATGTAAAACATCCACTTTTCACATCATTACCGGATGCTTTAATAACGAAGTGATGAAATGATGTACATGAACTAGCGAACTGTACAAGCTAATTCAAATAAAATACCCAAAGAAGAATCATATTTCCACGCTTGCCCGAGGCTCTTGATTACAGGCAATAATTTAGAGTTTTTTTTTGCAGGGGGTGATCATTTAACTTCATCAGCCCTCGATATCTCATCAGGAGCCATGTGTATTCCTCCGTATGCTCAAAAACCTGCAGCCGCCTGCAACATCACGCCACGACGCGTGTCGCGCCCTCGCTATCCCTCCGAGGCAGAAGCTCATCTGTAAAGGGCCAGCAGAAAGTCACGGGGTACAAGGAGACTGTAGTCGAGACCCGGAGTGGATGGGAATATTTTGTGAAATCGCGCTGGTGTTGAAAGTGGGGCGAGTTGAGCAGCTCGTGTTCACCTTGAAGCGCTTTAAGTTCGCAAACATTCGCGGCAGACCCCCCAACGGGAGCCTCGGGCTGTTCGTGAACAACTGAGGGAGGCTGGGAAGCTCGCTGATATATTATTCAGGATTCAGTATCAAATTAGCATTCTTGAAACACGATTTAAAACCCAGAACCGGCTTTTATCATTACAACCACTAATAAAGCATGATTGTAATTAAAATAGAACTACCAGGGTTATTACAGTTAACTAAAACTATAACGAAACCGTTAAAACATACACGAAACACATTCGTTACTTGAATGAAGCTTCAGATAAATAACGATAACTTGTAACCCTGGAGGGTCAAATTTTTTTAAATTTGAGGGTGCCAAAAAAATTTATATACTGAGAAAATCGCCTTTAAAGTTGTCGAAATGAAGCTATTAGCACTAACTATTACTAATCAGGAATTAAGTTTTGATATATTTATGGAAGGAAATTTACAAAACATCTTCATGGAAGACAAACTTTGGTTGATATTCATTGATTTGCAGCATAAAAGTGCAGAAAATGCATCACTTTGACCCATACAATGTATTGTTGGCTATTGCTACAAATATACCTGAGCTACTTATGACCGCTTTTGTACTCCAGAGTTGCAAATTTTATTGTACAGCGTTTGATTTTATTGTATTAGTAAATATTGAAATGAACATGCAATACGTTTTTTATTTTAAATGCTCGTTACTCAATATACTGTACAAGGCCACACGAAGAGAGATGATGTTGATCGAATTTGATGAGAGTAAAATAAAAACAACACGCGGAGAACACATCTTTCATGCCTTGTTGGCTAGAAGACAAATATACACGGTCCAGTTCATGAACAAATGACTCATATGAGCCAGCGACTGGTCACGACTCGTGAATCATCAGTTTGAATCAGTCTACTGTGCCACTGAGAATCAGTCAGAGTGATTCTTGAATGATTCACTAACCCAAAAGTCACAGCTTTAATGAAGACTAACTGTACAGCTCCGTCACAATAAATGGTATGAACTACATATAAATAATACACTGTACAATTTTGTATTATTATTAACATGAGTTAATAAAATTATAGAAGTAATTATAAACTGTGTGATTAAAATAATTTTACACAGAACACACACACATATATTATGCAAACAAAGCTTTTATTTTGTATGTGATTGCTTATTTTGTGTTAAAATCATTTTTTATTTTTATTTTGATTATTTTATGTATGTATATATGTATATATATATATATATGTGTGTGTGTGTGTGTGTGTTTATTAGATATATTAAAACTATATTATAAAAAAATTATGTTTTTGTTTTTAAATAAATGTAATATATATATATATATATACACTACCTGATATTGTCAACAAAAACTATTATTTAAATTATTCAAAAAAAGAATAATAATTTTTGAAATAAAGCTACAAAATGCTAAAAACCTACGTATTTTTAACTTACAATATTATGGGAAAAAAATGTGATTAAAAATGAAGCTCTATTACAATAAAAGTGACAACAAAATGACTACAAATGAAATTAAAATGAAAAAATAAGAGTTGATTCGAAAAATGTATAAAACCTACAACAGCATACAATAATACCGAATCATTGAAACCGCTAAAGATACCCGAAGTACAAGATGTTCCTTGATCAGCATTCTTGTTGATCCTGGAACGACGTTCCAATCGACCAATCAGAACGGAGGGATCATTTTTCAGGAAATATCAGTTTTAGGTTTATGACCGGCACATGCTTCCTCACCCTTGTTAATCAGCTATCATTTCCCACCGGTTTTAGGAATACATTTTGGGTAGGGATTTATATTTGTGGTCAGTGATCATGTCTTGGCAAAATCACGGCGACCGGATACCATTACGGGACGCCGGGGCCGTCGCCGAGCAGTTTCCTCGAATGAGTTTGATCAAAGCTTTACGAAGGACCACCGCTCCTCTTTCATTCTCCGGTCAGCGTCCGCCTCCTAACGACGAGTCTCCTATTTGTAGTCATTTCAGGAAAATTCAACGACCTACTTGCCGGGGTCACGCGCAAAATGAACCAGACAAGCATCTTTGAAGATTATGATAATAGATTCGAGGGGAGAAATCTGGATCGTCTTGAAATTCGCCGGCACGGATCCTCATCTCATTACCCTCTTGCGTGGCAGCCCGTATCAAAAGCGTGAGAAAAATACACAGCGGATAACATTAGCATTGTATATTTCCACGCATAATATCCTTTGTCCTCTTTTTCCTCAGCTAAAAGACAGCATATTGGCCGCGTCTTTGAAACGCGGGCTGAATAACAGCGAGGGGACGTCCTGTTCGAAAGCGCCGCGCACGCACCGATGCCTTTGGGTGGAAAATTATAGCTTTTTTGCGGCGTGCGGGCGATCTGAAAGGCCCGGCGGCGACTCGGCGTACTGCGGAGCGGCTCCGCTCGGGAAAAGCAAATTCATGCAAATGAGTTTATCTGGGAGCCGTCGAGTCGCGCATTCAAAGGTGTGTTTACCGCTAACAAATTGAAAGGTGGAGTTAATAGCGGTGTTCTCGCTCACTCCCGGGCAGAGACGCTCGCTTTTTTCCCGAAGAAAATATGGACAGAAACAGCCGGCTCGTCTGCGTGGAGAAAAAAAGGGGAAAACAAAACAAAACAAAACCGGTGGTGAATGTTTTATGAGCGGATCTTCGAGCGTCGTGGCTGTATGTAGAAGGAAACAAACATGTTCATTACGAAACGCGCGTTACGGCCTATAAACCGCCGGAAATTATGGCTAAGCGGGAGTTTGGTAAGATAACCTCCGCGCGTTTAACCCTCTAAAGCCTGTTCTTTAAAGGCCTTTGAACGATAAAAGCAAAACTTTGCTGTTAAAACCTGTTACACGCATCTAGCTTGGCTTATGAAGCCTGTATTTATAATACATCATTCCTAAAATGCATTATAAAAAACTTATAGATCTTAAGTTATAGACTTAAGATCATCAGGTCAATCTTCAATCATCATTGAATTGCATTGCATTGAATTATACGATCTGATCACCAAACTAGGCACTTAAGTATCTTCTTAAGATTTATGACTGACATTTATAGCATTTTTATGTACGTTATGTAGTTTATTATACGTCCTTAACTGCCTGCGTTTGTCTATATGAATAAAAATATCTGCACCATACAGCATATTTTAGCAGGAGAAGTTTTTTCCTCCATATAAAATGGGGTATCAGATACGATACTCAACAAAAACCGCATATGCCGTCTAAAACTTGCATGAAAAACTGGTTTTAAAGGGCCATCCATGGCTCATCGATCCACGACACTGAAATCAGCGGACCACGGAAATCGACCGAAAACCGATTAATTTGTCCAAAAATGAACTCTCTGGATGTAAAAAACAGAGGCGGCGACGACCAGTCCACTCAAACGCAAAACAAAACACTTCATGTGCCATTGTTTCCTGCAGAAAGGCTGTAATCGTTCCAAACAACATACTAAAAAGACTTTCTGGTATGTGAGTTGCTCTTTTTTACCGTTATATCAAGCCCAGACCTCACGCACGAGTCTACAAACAAACAGATTTGAAAAAGTAATAGTTATGCCAGTCATTAACTAGTTAATTAGTTTGGAGTGTCGCTGCAATTAAGCTGCTGAATAGTGTTTTAAGTGGCTTATTCAAAGTATTTCACCTATACAGAGCGTTTACAGTGTCTCTGCTCTATGTGAAATATTTTTACACTCTCAAAAAGCTGTTTTTCGTTTGAATGTATGGTAAATTGCAATTTATTCCTGCGACGTGCGGCCGAATTTTCAGCATCACAATCATAACAATGTCTCCGGTGTCACATGATTCTTCCAAAATCATTCTAAATATTCAGATTTTGTGCTCAAGAAACGTTTCCGATTTTTATTAACGTTGGAAAAAAACCACAATACGCTGTGCGCTTTGGGATTTTCTAATGAATGGAAAGTTTGGAGGGGAAAAAAGCATTTATTTATTTATTTATTTATTATAAATGTCTCTACAGCCACTTACTGTAGAATGAAAATATTATTATTAATTCTTGTTAACTTTAAACTTGGCAGTCTTTTTATTTTCCTCTCAGCAATGTGGTTTTCGTTGGGGCTTATTTTTACCGATAATAGCATAAAACACTTTTATAGTGAATTTCAATGACCGTTTATCACCGAATTTAAGTCGCTTGTTCAGCACCCGCTAAACACCAATGACTGATCCAGCACGAAGCTAACACTGTCGTTCGAGTTCAGGAGTCGTTTTGACTGATTCGTTAAACGAACCAGCTCAAAAGAATCGTTTGCGCTTGACTCAACAGTCGCTATCGGTCACTGTTCAAATCAGTATCATTGACTTTTTACAGTTAAATCCGTTTCACAAAGCATATCATTAGCACAAAAGAGTGCATTAACGCAACCAGGAAAAACGGCCACTGTACGGCACGCAACAAACGCTCTTCGGTCCGCTATGCTTTATGATGCATAAGGAAACATGCAGTTCTCCGGCAAGTTCATCTAGGCTTTAGACGAGGCTCAGAAGCCCGTGTGGGTCCAGCAGGCTCGCCGCTGAGGGGCGTAAAGTGGCCAGGTGCTGTGAAGCGTGAGGTTCAAGCACCGGCTGAAGATTAAAGGAGGGCGTAAGAGCCATCGAGCCTCGGCCGGACTCCAGCTCGTGTCCAGGAGCGGCAAGCAAGTCGAGCTGTCAGAAAAGATGAGCCGGATCACTCTGATGCTGCCTTTGAACACATAACGCCAGCTCAGTGTGTCAGACCAATGACAGACCAACGTGATCGCATTAGCAGCGCGGCTATTTGTACATAAACTGTGGTTCAGGCACGCATACGATTCAAGCGTTTAAATAGACCGTACACTCCGGAGAAAGCTAAATTCATATTCGTATCTATATAATCATTTGCATTTTTTTTTACATATATTTAAATTAGAATTTTTTCAAAAGTTAATGCATTTACCAACTTAAAATAAAAGAAATACTGCCATTTATTTTTAAAAACCTGCTGTTAAAATGTAATATTTTTTTGGATATAAATTATATATAATAACAAAAGAGTAATGTTTAACACCATAACAGTTTATGTATAAAATAAAATAAAATAGAATTAAAATTAAATTAAATTAAATTAAATTAAATTAAATTGCTTTTACCACATCTGTAAAAAATTTAGGGAAAAATGGCCTTGTACATCTGTATTTTCTATATAACATTTGTATTAAATATTACTTATATTTAACATGATTGACATTATTATTAAAACAAAAACATAACATAAAATTGCTACATATATTTAAACTAAATTCAATGGCTTTTACTGTATCTGTAATTAATTTAGGAATAAATATGCCTTTTAAGCCTGTATTTTCTATATAATATTTGTATTAAATATTACTTATATTTAACATTATTGACATTATTATTAAAACAAAAACATAACATAAAATTGCCACATATATTTAAATATATTTAAACTAAACCTTACCGTATCTGCAATTAATTTAGGAATAAATCTGCCTTTTAAGTCTGCGTTTTCTATATAATATTTGCATGAAATATTACTTATAATATTAACACTAAGCAAACTTCAGCAGAGAGAGTTAAGTGAGAATGATTTAAATAAGAAACGTCGAGCTTCTCCTTCCAGGATACACAGCCCAGATAATGCTAATGATGTCCTCTGGGATGCAGCGTTACCGGGACATGCATCTCCGTCCTTGGGGAACCCCTCTTATAGTCTTTTCTTCTCTGGCCCGAGATAACATAAGGCAATCGTGTCCTCATAATGGCATTAATTTTCAGATAAGATGACTAACGTAAGATTACTATCTCAGTGAACATTTTCATTTTGCCACGATCCAAAAAAAAAAAAACCCTCGTACTTCGCACAGATTTAATTTTCACAAACGAACTTTAATAAACTGTAAAATGACCCCGTAGTGGGTGAGAACGCGAAAAAACGTGCAAAAAAAGGCACCGGAGAAAACGTCGAAATCCAATCCAGATGATCTGAATTACACCAAACAGAAGTCAAAGCGCCCCGTGTCCCGCCAGGTAACTCTGAAAAGTAGCGGGGTGATATTATAGGAGCGCTTCTGGGTATTTCTGCCCACTCTCGCTAAATTTAGGCCACGTTCCTGCAAGCGATGAGCTGCTCCTCGTGTTTATATTAGCCGAATTAACATCTTTCTGCTTTAAAATTAAGGACGAAAAGCTGTGAGATGAAACGAAAAGGGAAATTAAACCATATTTCAATTGAATTATTTAACCATCTTTAAGACGTTCACTATATGCCTAAGACACAAAAGAGAGGGCTTTTTAACAATTTATAAACAGTCCATGAACAGGTTTATTGAACAAGCAACAAGTTTGAAATATTATATTAAAATGCTCTTTTCAACGTGTTTTGCGCTGTAAACATTTAGCAAAAGGAGGGCAAAAAATATAAATGGTATTAAAAATTCTTTATAAAACATTATGTATATATTTTACGCTGTAAACGTTTATGTGAGTTTTATCTAATATGTATGTAATAAATTCCGAAGTATTTTCTGCTGTAATCATTTAACAATATCCACAAAGGGATTGCACATGAATTTATATTTATATATATTTTTAAACATTATGCATATATTTTAAAGGAAATTAAATCAAAATGTAGCCTGTAGTTATTCCTAAGGCATTTTATGCAGTAAACATTTAATAGGCTTCAAATAAAATAGCAATAGTGCAACATAAATGTGTATATGTACTGTGTATAAAATATATATATATATATATATATATATATTTTTTTATATATATATATATATATATATATTTATATATTTTACATGCATGTATATATTTAAATATATTTATACAACATAAAATGAGAATATAAATATATAAATTTATATGAATAAATATTTAATGTACATATTGTATATGTGTGTGTGTTTATATATGCATAGCCTAATAAAAAAAAATAAAATAAATAAAAAAAAAAACTTAATATTTTGGATGCGATTGTTTGACATCGCTAAAACTAGTCATAGAAAAAGTGCAAATGCTTTTTATCTCATCTGTACTTAATTAAACATGCATTGGTTAATTAAATCTTTTTTCCAACTTATACAACAGCATTAATGCATTTCAAATTAAATTATGAAATGAACTTCACTACAGATGAATTTAACCGCATTAACATCTTGGTGGTTTAAAATGTGCGAGCTGAAATAAAACCATTATTCAACCCTCTGTGAGAAGTTCAAGCGCTGACCGTCACAAAAGAGAAGACATTTCTGAACAATTTATGGCATACAATTATAGTTTTTGAACAGGTTCATTGAACATGATTGGACTTCAACACTAAAGGGAACTGGACTTCATATGCACTATTACAAAAAATGCTCAAGCTATATTTAATTGCACTATTCATCCATCTGTAAAAAGTTTGAACACCGACTGCCTGCTCCAAACACAAAAGAGTGGATACCTGTGAACAATTTATGCTGTAAAATAATAGTTTTCCAGCAGGTTCATTGAACAGGATTAGCAAATGTGCAAATGTGTCAGACTCCGACGCTACAGGAAACCAGATTTCATATGCATTAATAAAGAAAAAAAAAACAGCAAAATAGCCATTTTTAACTTCTCAAACTGGTGAATTATTCATGGGCTTCTCCCCGACCGTCCGTTCCTGGTAACAACTGTTCGGGAAAAAAAAAAAACGCCCACTCCCACCCACGACTCGGAAAAAACGAGTCCCGCGCCGCAGCTAATCTAACCGGGTTACGCAGACCTCTAATTTGAGCGGCCCGGAGCGCATGAAGTACATGAAATTAGCTGCAGGTAAAACAGCTTACGTGACACATCAAGCACTGTGAAAATGAAAAAAAAAAAACCCTGACGCAACAAAGGAGAAAGTTGTCGATGTTTAACACGGGGCTTCGGATGAAGCCGCGAACGACTTTGATCTCATCTGTATTTAATTTGGAAACACATCCGCCATTAAAAATACTCCATTAATAAATGTTTTAATATTTTAGAGCAATAAATGAAAGTGTTTTCGAAGCTATTTTGTGTGGTAAAAATATAAAGACATTAAAAGAGAAAACCTTTATTCGGTACGGATGCATTATACAGCGACCGTGAAGAAAAACTTGAAATATTTTAAATAAACGCAGCACTGTAATAACAAATAAATAAATGAAAACAACCAAACCTATCACAATCAACTATTTAAGTTAACTCAACTAGCAATCGACAACTTAAAAACTTATAAAAGTGAAACTCATAATTTTTACTAGTAATCATTTTTTGCATTATTAGCGCTAATCTTTTTTAACAGTCCCCTTTCGTTTAGACGCATGTTTATTTTCAAAGCCTTCTACAAAATATGGGTAGTATTTATAAAACTTACAGCTAACTTAACAGCAGCAGAAGCAGCAATGAAGCCAGTAAAATTTACGACAATGATAATATTTGGATAACGATTAACGTAAAATGATTCCAAAACCGCAATGCATGCTGGGAACCTGCGCAATATTGTTCAATATAACATTTATTGTTCAGATGACTCGATTTAAAAAGCTGAGAGCATTTGGACACCTACTAAAAATTATTTGTTCGGGCTACTTTTTTACATTAGTTTAGTTGAATTTTTTAAAATTTCCATTAAAAACTGTTTTCAAGATCAATAACGTTCATGCATCAAATCAGCATATTATGATTCCTGAAGGATCGCTGAAGATGCTAAAAATTCGACTTTGCGTCACATGAAATGTATCCAAATTGAAAATGGTGACTCGAATCTGTCGTGTCATTTCTCGATTTTCGCTTTCTTTTTTCAAAACATAAGAAAGCGCACCAAAGCGAATGAGAATGCGAAAACAAAAAAAAATCACTTTTGACCTTCACTGAAGACCGTAACGAAACCTTCATTATGGATTTCAACCTTTTTGCCAAGATTCTGAGCAAAATACCAGTCGGGGGTTTCGAGCGCTGCCGGCATCGCATCTAACATGAAAGCAAAGTGGAATCAATAAGGAGAGTCTGATCTCACGGACGGCTCAGAATCACAATGCGCTTCGTGACGCGAGGATCCAGAACACACCGGCTCCTGTAACACTCGCGCCGCATCGATCCCAATCAGGACACGGAGCATTTAAAGCGCTAATCCCGTCCTAAAAGCTCTCCATACCGCAATTAACCCAGAAAAGCCCGCCGTCTTATATTTGATGTGCAAATTTCGAAGGCCTCTAATGATCCGCGTGAACGAAAAGCAACGTACTGCATGCATTCTTTAGCAAGTAGAAAGTAATAGCGCTCAAGCATCCGCCGTCAGCTCCTATTTCTGCCAAATCCGTACTGATTTTATAGAGTAAATATTTGAAAAGAAACACTTAGTGGAGTAAAGCAACTCAGTTGTACTTGATTAACCTTTTTTAAAGTCTCAGATGTAATCATTAGGCTTTGAGGCAGTATGTTTTGCTCTTATATATAGAGAGATGACTGATTATTTCTATGATTTTAAGTAGGTACCTGCTGTACTGTTATTAAGATCTAATTGATTTCCATTGAAGGCATCAGAATTTCATCTTACTTTTTGGTCTTTCAGCATCTGTACCAAATAGCTATGGGCCTCTAAATAAAATTGGTCTGTTTTTCTCCATATTTTCACTATGTCACATTATATGGACTATAAAATCCTGGCGGATCAAATATGATGCCTAACAACATATGCAAACTTTTATTCATTTTATATAAAAATTCAATCAAGCTAAGTCAATAAATACTTACATACATAACCGACACAAGAAATTACTTGTGGTGTAATAAGTATTACAGAAATGATTGCTTGTCAATTTAGCAAATATGCATTTAATTGATCAGAAGCGATGGTAAAAACAAAAGATAAAAAAAATAAAATTAAAATTAAACGACTGTTAGTCCAGTGCTCAAGTACTACCATTGCTTTAAATATTAAGCGAGAAAATAAATACAGAAATAGTGGAAATTATTTGCTGTCTTTAAACTCATACCTATATAAACAAACAAATGACCATTTATTTTTAAATACAAATTAATACTTTTCAAATCAGCAAAGATGCATTTAATTGATCAGAAGTGACGCAAGTGTTATAATGTTACAAAAAGAAAGCATTTTTCTGACTTAGTATAGACTTTATAGAGTTTTAGTATAGTGCTCTAGTAATGCCACTACTTTAAAAGAAGGAAAAATAAAATAAATAAATAAATAAATAAATGCTGGAAATGTATCTGCTTTTTAAACTCTGCCACACAAACCACCATATATATAAAAAAATATATATATATATATATATATATATATATATATATATATTTATTTTTATTTTTATTTTATTTTTTTTTCAATTTAACAAAGACAACTGATCAGAAGCAACGATAAAAACAAAAGATTAAAAAAAATAAAATTCTGACTAATGCTCAAGTACTTGCACTACTTTAAATCCAAAGCAGGACAATAAATAGATAAATACTGGAAATGTATCTGTTGTTATTTTGAACTCTACATATATTTTGAAAACTAAATGAACACTTTTCGCTTCAACGGACACATTTAATTGATCGGAAGTGACGGTGAAGCCCCATTCGTTCACGTGCTTTGCAGGGTTAACGGCGCTCCTCTACGGCCGTGTAAACCGCGTCTCTGCTTGTTTTGAATGATAAGTTCTTAAGAACGGCAGACATGAAACTCGGCGCGCCGCCATTCCTTATTCCCTCAGAAGCCCGCGAGACAAATAACAACAGATTCGGTAAAGATCCGCGTATCGACTGGCGCTTTGGAGTGCATCCCGGAGTATTACTCCACAGCTGTGCCGAGATCCTCCCCAGAGACGGGGAACCCTGCCTCGTCCGGGCCCCGCCGCCTCTCTCTGATGGTAATTGACTGCGGGGTCCGGGTCTTTGTCGGCGCGGTGCACCTTTAGCATCTCATTTGGAGGAAGGCAGCGGCGCGTGCTCTGAATGTCACGCTCTCCTTGGGATAATCGATGGGGGCGATCAGATAGCGGACACCTGAGGGACGGCTCTGGCAAGGCCGGGCCAAGGACTGAACCCGCGTTGATTAGTCGTCAGTCGAGGCGCGATCGATGGCTCGCTTTCCATTGCTAAGCATCGCCACCTACGCTTTTATAATCCCTTTATTGCAGAGAGATGTGGGAAAGATAAGGCCGCTTCCTTCAGGTGGCGAGGAAACCTTTCGAGCTTTTAAGTCAGCAGTTTGTTTACCGAAGCCCGCACCAGATGGGCGCCCACTGGATGTCTGCGAGACGTTTGCAAAGTTACACGCGTCCCACGCTGCTTGAGAAGTAGTTCGGCTAATTTGATTATGATTTCTGCCTGGGAAGAGCGGAATACCGTTGAAAAGAAGCGTAGACGGTGCTGAGGTGAAGATGTTTTTACACTGATGGAGAACTGGTGCGAAAACGGTTTACGTTAAGAATTGAGGGCATAAAAAGTTGAACTATTCAAACGCGGTTAGCGTTGTTTGTTTCATTGCCGAAGTAGCCTGTTTCGTTTTATTGGATGAGCTAAAAAGAATCGATAGCACATCGTTATTTGATATGAGAAACTAATCGTAGACCAAATTTGGCTAAAAATGTCTGCAAAATACTTTTTTTGCAAAGATATTATTGATATTATTTTATTGTAAAGATATTACTGTTTTGCTGCTCACCAAAGCTGCATTCATCCGATTAAAAATACAGAAAAAAAATGAAATATTATAACAAAAATTACTGTTTTAAAATAGAATTTATTTTTAATTTTTTATTTCATTTTTTTGTGATCAAAGCTGCATTTTCACCATCATTACTCCAGTCTTCAGTGTCACGTGATCCTTCAGAAATCGTTCTAATATGCTTATTTTCTGCTCGAGAAACATTTCTTATTACTATTAAATGTCGAAAATAGCTTCGCATTTTTTTCTGAATAAAAGCACTAATTGCTTAAAAAAAGCAACAATGCACGATGATAAAAAGAACATTGTTTCTCATTTAGCCCAAATTTACTGCCACTTTTAACCAAATGAATGCATCCTTGATTAATGACCTGTTGCACAGCAGAACTATATATATATATATATATATTTCCATGTAAGAAAAACAATACAACAGAAGCCTTGTCCTTAATGTATCTCTGCCATGCTTTTATATGCCTCTAAAGTGCAGCGGTGTGTGTGTCAGCGAGCCGTGAACACATTAAGCACGGCGTGATTATTGATAATGAACTGAGAGGAAGATTTAATTGGAATTCTTGTACGCATTAATAATCAGATCATATTAAAGATTAGTCGAGTCCGTGGTCATTATCTCATCTGCCATGAATCAGCATAATTCACGCCAGAAATGGCAGGAAGTACAGACTCACTTTTGGACTTTATATCCGTCCGTCTCACATAAACAGACGATCTAATGACCGGAGTCGTTTCTCAAGGCAGGTTCGTTCGACAAGGGCGCTGGCTCTGGAAAGCCCTTTGTAAGGTCACAATGTGCAAACGCATTGCCGAGATATGCCTCTGTTTAAAGCCTTCATTAGGGTTTCATTAAGATGAATTGCAAAAGAATCCAGTTTTGAGGGGGGTTGAATGTACGATTTTGAGCAAATCGAAGGAACAGTTCGCCCCAAAAGTGAAAACGGCCTTCCAAGACGCGGACGGGTTGTGTTTTTTCATCGGATTTGGAGAAATGGAGCATTCTTGCTCTGAAGCGAATGGGTGCCGTCGGAATGAGCTGATAAAAAACACCACTCCGGTCCGTCAGTTAACGTCTCGAGAAGACCAAAGCTGCTTGTTCGTGAGAAAAAAACGTATTTATTATCATTTTAACACAGTCCTCTATCCGCAATATCCTTTCCTCCAATGTCATCTGAATCAGGAGGGAAATCTGCACAGATCTAACACCGTTTACGAGAGAAAACAGTCGCTCTGAACAAATATATGTGAGGATTTTGATGTGAAAGACAACAGGGGATGTGTAATCGTCGGCGCGGGTGAATTTATTTGTTGATTGCCGATTCTAATTCTGACGGCACCCATTCACTGCAGAGGAAGTGATGGAACGGCCTCCAAATCGGATAAGGAAACAAACTCGTCTACATCCTGCGGTTGAATTAAAATATTTGGGTTCAAAACGTTCGAAATCACGGTACCATACAGGCCAAAAGGCATTATTTGTTTTGATATATCTTTCTAGAAACTTCATTCAACATGCTGAAGTGACATAAATAAGTAAATACGTCAAATAGCATAAACGCATTACAGTTTCTGATAAAAGCTGTTCTTTCGAGTTTTCAGTTCGTCGGGTTAATCCCGGAAAAATAAAAGGCATCCTGGTTGAACGAGAGACTTCTTATGAAAACGATAAAAAATCCTGCCAAGCGTAACTTTTGAATCAAGTTTATTTTTCTCCCTCCGCTAACAAATTGTTGTTGTTCTCGTTCGAAGCATAAATCTTTAACAATTTGCCAACGGGGTCAGAAAAATAAACTCAGCCCAAGACGAATCCTCCGAAAAACATGTCATAACACGCTATATTATGCAATTTCGCTCCTCGAGTCGATGCATCTCGCTTTAAGGATATTTCGGCCATTTGCTTTCTTTAAAAAAACGAAAGAGAAGCCGAGATTAAGATGCACACCTTCTCGGCTCGGTCCCTGAAACACAGCGAGCGCACAAGTGTTTTCTGTCAGTCTAAGTGACCCATTTATTTCGGCTGTGTCTTGTTCCTGGCGTTCATGCTAATGACTGAGGGGGGAAGGTTGGTGACTCATATGTTTAACAGCACTGTCAACATCCTCTCATTTTCAAGCCCCCGCATTCTCCCTCTCTATTCTCTAACACTCGTCTATCTCTCGCCGTCATTTCTGCCCCCGCTCAATCAATACAGGTCAGCAATAACGCATGAGTCAAGCCAGGCTTCTCCGCTCAACCAATCCCGTTCCTCTCGCCGTCGAAACGTCACGCTACCGTTTTGTACCTTCGCGCGTTTCCCCCCCCGAAACCAACCTGAATGTATTTCCAGACATCATATTTCTCTCTGCAGCCCCGAAGCGCCGTGAGGGGGGAAAATCGGGAAATTATTTTCCATCTGTGTTTAACGCCACTCTCCCTTGCTTTCTTCTCAGCGAACGAATGTATTCTCTACAAACATTTCGCTGCATTTGGGTTGTAGGATTGTTAAAATGTCAGGTTTTACTGAACGCTATTCATGCATGAAAAGTTCACGAAAAATAGCATGAATTGACTTTTTCACATGCTATGCTTATGGTGTTCTTGTCTTTTTTTGCCTGACAGCTGCTCATATATATATATATATATATATATATATATATATATATATATATATATATATTTTTATATATATATATATATATATATATATATATATATATATATATATATATATATATATATATATACTAAATGGACAAACAATGCTGTATTCCACTTAAAAAAATACAAAATAAAATAAAATAAAAAAGAAAAGAAAAGAAAAGAATAATAATGAAAACAAAAAAAAAAACATGAGAGTTAGTAAGTGGCTAGTAATATTGTTAACTAAAATAAAACTGATATGTAAATTAAAATAATACAATAAAATAAAACTATTTCAGCTAGTAAAAATTCAGATTTTAATTTAGTTTAACTAAAATTATTTCATTGTATAAAATGAAAACTAACATTTAACTCTGTAACTAAATAGACATGCATAGAAAATACTTGAAACCAACAAAAATACAACTAAATTAATAAATCAACTCAATTAAAATTAAAAACTGGTTTCAAATATTAATACAAAACTACAATAAAATCACCGATGCTGCAAAAAAAAATCTGCTGGAAGAATCAAAGCTGAACGCGAAATGAATTCATGAATTAATTCTAAACCTGGAAAAGCCATTTAATTGAACGAATGAATTGATTCAAAATGTATTCGTTTATGTGAATCAGTGAAACAGAATTTGTTTAAAAACCTGAACAGTCTGTCCAATTCATAACTCGAACAACGCGTGCACCAGTTAAATACTAATGCAATTTATTATTAAAATAGATAAAAAAATGAAACATCATTGGCTACAAATGGCTGACTGCCTGAAATGATGTTTCCCCTGATTGGAATAATGAGTATTTTTAAAAGGCTCAAAGATATATCTATATATATATATATATATATATATTTAACTTTTTTAGAAGGAGTGAGAAAGTGAAGAGCAGTATCAGATTAAATATCATCCCTAGCTTCAGTTTCCTAATGAGCTCCCTGCCCATGTTGGCTCTTTCGTGGTATTATTTTACATCCGTTTACCCAGCTCCGCCACAAGCATGCCTGAGAATACACGCAGATCTATGACCGACGCTGTCGTAACAGAGCAGCTGCCACCCGATTGGACAGCGGATAATAGAGAGCGAACATGGCTCGGATCAATAACAAGATGCTTTTGAAGGAGGCCAAGCGCCGCATAGCTTGAGCTGAATACTGAACACGGTGCGTCTATTAACTTATATACGTCTGTATCTTCAGCCAGAGGTGCTCTTGGCTCGACATTCCCACTAGTTTATGTCATTTAGTCGCTAACAATGTCTGAGGAAGTTTTCACCGTTGCAGCCATATCAGTTATGATTAATAGCATTTAGCGCCGCGAGTGACATTTTAAAGAGGTGAAGGCAAAAAAATTAAAAATGCCGAATTTTTAAAGTCTAATTGAGCGTTTTAAATACAACATATATTTTTTGCATTTTTAATTTAATTTAATTTAATTTTTTTAATTATAGCTCCATCAGTAAATAATGCAAAATATATAAATATATATTTTTATTTTTAATTTAGAACTTTTAAGAATTCTTGTATGAATATCCATCATATGGATATGTATATACTGATATTTTTTGTGCATTTGTATAAATCCACTTTTATATATAGTATTACAAATTCTATATAATCTAATTCAAAACTCAAACGAAACTCAAAAATGTATCTCTTCTCTAACAATGTCACTGAGGTCAAGGATATGTATGCCTTTTATTAGTATATATATATATATATATATATATAAATAGAAATAATACAATACTATAATTATTTAAAAAAATATTATACCATTAAAAGCATAAATATCAAAACATATGTGGAATATTAAATCATTGATATATAATGTATGTAAAGAAATATAATTATATATATATATACACACATTTTTTTGGTTTATTTATTCATTCTTTTAAATAAATAAATATCTTTTAACATATGACAGTCAGGAATATTTGTTTTATTTTAAAAGCATAAATACCAAAAACATATGTGGAATATAAGTATAGTAGTATAATTACTATTAGTCTATTGTATATATATATATATATATATATATATATATATATATATATATATATATATATATATATACACACACACACAATTTCTTTGCTTATTTCTTCTTTTCAAATAAATAAATGTCTTTTTCTAGAACATAGACAGTCAGGAGTATTTGTTCGTGTAAAACGGTTGTATGATGAAGACGGCCAGGCCTTGGCCATTGAAACTGTTGTTGTTTACGCTCTGTTGCTCAAGTGTTCTTGTATTTTCCCTTGTCCTTCATTCTTTTGTATATTTTGGCTTTAGTTATAGGACGAGGCTCCAGCAGAGCCCTGAATATCTGCGCCGGTCTCAGAAGCTGATTGAATTCTGCTGCTTGCTTCCAGACAGCGAGTGTGAGCAAAAAACACGCATTTCAGCCAACCGCTAAAAGTACATCCATCCTCCCGCTCCGTGCCTAATTCCTAACGCAATATTAACGCGATGAGATCTTCCGTAATGTGCCACATCCATGCCGTAACCATATTACGAGCGGCGGCCGAGAAACCAAGCAGATTAGTTGGGTGTTTGCTGCTAAAGATGGGAAACGATCAAAGAAACGATCACGTTTCTACCGCAGTAGTGCACGGTCTAACGTGTAACGGGATCCAATCGTAGCGAGCTGTATTGCCGTATATCGTCTAGCAGTGACCAGTTTCGAAACGTGCAACAAATCTGCCGACCAAATACGCAAAATAACCACGTTTACGTTTACAAATGCGCTGAAAGAATGCAACGAACTTTTATCGCATCGCGTATTCGTATATTTCATCCGCATACACGCTAAAAGCGTTCGAACGCTTCGGAAGTTTGGGGAAGACCTCTTTTCTGGTCGCCAAGGCTGCATTTATCTGGTCAGAAACACACCAGCAATATTGTGAAATATTATTTTGTGAAAAATTACTGTTTTGAAATGCAATTTATTCCTGTAACCTATTTCCTGTATTCCTGCAGGCTTATTGGTGGTGCTCAAGAAAAAAAAAAAAAAAAAAAAAAATATATATATATATATATATATATATATATATATATATATATATATATATATATTATCAGTTTTGAAAACTACGACTGACTTTTTTATATCACCGTTCTTTTTTGCCCCAGTATAGATGCACTGTAACCCGCAACTTTTCATTTTTCTCACAGTTGAAACGAAACAAGAATTGCTAAAAAGACGCCAAACTACCTTTGGTTAATTCGTTTAAATTTTATACCGTGGCAGAAACGAGTTTCCATAAACACTGTGTGATTTATTTTTAAAATAGAAAGGTTAAAACATTATAAAACTCTCAAAACAAGCATCTATAGCATCTACCAATTATTTCTAATTCAAATAAAAGATCCACTTTTGGTTATTTTGTGCATCCTTGCTGATAAACTGTATTAGGCTAAAAAAAATAAATAAAAAAATCATACATGATGCATTTGGAGTAGTGTACTCGGATAATTGCTATTTATGTAGTATGCAATTGCTCTTTTGTTGGATGTTTTCATTGAACCTTGCAGTGCATTCTGGGATTGTATTGTGAAGGATGCACGCTCCCTTAAAAACTGGCCAAAAAAATTCCTCTTAAAAGGAAGCATGTACCTACGGTGCCTTAAAATGCATCCTACACAGGCCACACACAAGTTTCATGCATAATTTTTGGCAAAAGATGTGCCTGTAGAGACTGGGTAAGGTCTGAAGTCCGGGTCCTGTGATCCGTCTAGCATGACTTCCTAATCCGTCTTGCTCTGTCTTAGCGTGAAGTGCTACATCACTTCATTCGTCATGCTTAATTAAATCTGTTTCGCCCAGTAATACAGCATCTCATTCATACTCATACCCAACAACATTTTAAAGCAGCGGGGCACGGGGCTAATAGAAGCGGTCTCTGCGGCCGAGAGCAAGGGGGCTGCCGCTCTCCGGACCGCGCTCACCGCGTTCAGCTCGCTTTTTAATTAAGAGACACGTGTGGCACGTCAACGGGGCCGTAATCCCTCCAAGGACGTGTTAGCTGTCCCCGCGGGACGCCGCATGTTATGTGTGCCCATCTCAGACTGCACACAGAGACGGAGGAAGATGTGGAACGACTGCTGCTTCGGAAAGTGTCCTGACATATGATTAGAGAGTGAGCGGGAAGGCGGGAGAGCTGAGAAATATAGATAGACCATTTTATTTTTTACTTAATTAATTATATGCATAACAATTTAATGCACTTGCTATATAAAATGGTGCATTTCTTAAAAATAATATATATATATATATATATATATATATATATATATATACATACTATATATATATATATATATATATATATATATATATATATACTATATATATATATATATATATATATACAAACTGTATATATATACATATATATACATACTGCATATATATATATATATATATATATATATATATATATATATATATATATATATATATATATACATATATATATATATATATATATATATTTTAAGAAATGCATCATTTTATATAGCAAGTGCATTAAATTGTTCAAAAGCGAAAGCAAAGACACTTGGAATGTTACGAAGCATTCTATTTCAAATCAATGCTGTTCTTTTTTAACCTTCTATTCATCAAAGAATCTTGAAAACTAATATGCATGACAGTATCCACACAAATATAACCAAGCACAACCGTTTCCAGCATCGATAATCATCAAAAATGTTTCTTGAGCAGCAAATCGGCACATATCGTGTGACACCTAAGCCTGGAGTAATGATGATGAAAACTCTTATTTTATCGCAGGAATAAATTGCATTCTATAGTATAAGTAAATAGAAAATTGTAGTTTTAAATTGTAATATTTTTTACGTTTTTGATCAAATGAATGCTGCCTTAGTGAGCATAAAAGACTCACTTTTCGTGTTGCTATTATTAGAAAACATCATTAGATTAGACTTTTTTTTTTGTGCGTGTGATTTGGTTTAGCGTTTTCGTATTCTGCAGAAGAAAGAAATGCATACAGGTTAAGAAATATTATTTTTAGGTGGACTGTCCCTTTAAGCCGCTAGCGCCGCTCTGGTTTGTCCTGAGAGCTGCATTAATGGCCTCTAATGTTCAAGTGCTGCGTAGAAGCAGAACACCGGAGACCGTGTCCGGAGGAGGAGGCCGCTGTTGTCATTACTGCTGTCAGATTTGATTGCCAAAGTGTTGCTGAACTCAAAACCTTCAGCTTTTTCCCAATTCACTTGATTGGAGCCATACGAGCACGAGTATTACTGAGACAGGAAATAGCTGCTCGGGAGCGTTGCCAAGTTGGCTGCAGAAAGTGTTTCCTAAAAACAGTGCTTCTCAACCTCATTGTCCAAAACGATATTTGATAACAGCAGAATAAGGATTTTCAACAATGTGTAATGCTGGAGAAATATGGTGTACATGATGTTTTCGCAATTTAACTCAATTACGAAGAAACGGCACACTATAAAAACGTCTACATATTCTACTTATAAACTGAAGTTCAGCTTGGTTGGATAAGTTATTTCAAATTAAATTACAACTTGCTTGAAATTGCTCAACTTATTTAGCTGTAATGTAAAAACATGTTAATGCAAAAACTTAAGTATTTACTTAAAAGTGAAATTTTGAAGTAAAAAACGTAAAATATAAAATAGACCACAAAACCAGCGTTTAGAATAGACACGCAAAAATGTATAATTAAAATGCATATCTAGATAAAATGGAAGATGCACAGAGCAATGCATGTTAGCTTGCTTCTAGTGCCCAAGAGCATATTTATTAAAGCCTATATATCTTACAAACGAGAAATATGCTTCTAAGCACAGGTCCAAAACTGTACTTCCAAGCATGCAAGTTTATGACGTCGATGGCAAACGTTCGTTTGAGCTATGCTTTTGGGAAACGCCGAATTGCTGAACTATGCTGAAATTTTCGACCGCAGTTGGCTAACAACGCTTTCGGGAAACTCACCCCTGGAACGGAATTCCTTTTCCGATGACGTCAGCTTGACGGCTTGGGCGGAACACCCTTAAACACGCCCCTCAGCAACTCCCCGTTCGCCCGGACTTCGGCGACGCCAGTAAAATCACAGCGTAGCGCGTGAACGGTCGATGTATCATGCAGCCAAACAGCAGACGAGAGAGCGAATACGTATGTTTTCCTCAGTCAAGAGCCACGACTCGAAACGAGAGTCTGAGGCCTCTGGGTGACGGCGATGAAAGCGGCTCTCTGGTGCTGTGGGCTAATACACATCCACCGGGATATCGGACCTCGGGGAGAGACCAGAGCGCTCCCGCTGCAAGACACGTGTGTGTGTGTGTGTGTGTGTGTGTTCTGGAGTGATTCGCTATCTCTTCCTGTGACAGAGAGATGAGTCTCAGACATGAAAAAACAAACCTGCAGCAGCCCGCGGGTTATGTAAATTATCCGTGATGGCGGATGGGGGTTTCTGTTCTCCCTCATGCGTTTCTGACCTTGAGGAGGCTACGTATATATATATATATATTTACACTACTAATCGCAAACGGCATGGTACTTCAATCTGTACTCTAAAAATAAAATAATACCAGCATGGCATGCTCTTCACCCAAAGAGCTTTTTTATACGGTTGGATTGTTTAGTCAGATGCAGGATGTACTCTTTGCTCTCCGGGCCTTACTCTTTCAAGTCAATTCATTTGAAGGCAAGCAACAGTACGGCGCTATAATAATCGTATTATTAAAATAGGGTGGTTATTTTCATACCAATTGCAATCTGAAGCTCAAAGAAAAAAAAATCTATGGACACGTGCACGTGCATCAACCAATAATGCAACAAGGTATAGACAAAAAAACATAATATATATATATATATATATATATATATATATATATATATATATATATATATATATATATATATATATAATGTTTTTTGTCTATATATATATATATATATATATATATATATATATAATATCAATTATATATATATATATATATATATAAATATAATTTATATATATATATATATAAATATATATATAAATATATATATATATACATACATACACGTGTTTTACTTTTTAAAATATGTTTCTATAGCTTGTGCTGTCCTCTATCAAATGTCGAAAATGTATTTATTGATTGACTAATTTATCCATATCCTTGTTTTACGATGATTTCAACCAGTCAATAAATCTCCAAAAGCGAAAATACTGTTACTACTCAATTCTAATGGAAAAGCAAATGATTTTTGCCCGGTCCTCAGCGACACCCGCGACCGACCGCGGCGTATTAACAGTACGATACTCACAAACTTGATCAATTTAAAAAAAAAAAAGAAACGAAACACCGGGGGTCCCGAACGAATCTATTTATTTCAATGAAGCACTGTTTTCAGTGTCACGGCATCGAAATTAAAATTGAGAATCTGACTAGAAAAAGTCGATGCTGATTTACATTTACACACACACTCGCGCGCTTGACCCACGCCTCGGGCCGCCGCCAATTAGCGGCTCACGGAGCATCAAGGCGCTCTAAACTCTGAGCTTACCTATCACAAGCGCCGCTGATCCACAATTAACTTATCCAGAACATCTTATCAGAGCTCTCGGCGGATGGCAGATGCTCGGCCAGCTCTTGCCCTGAATGCAGCGCGTCTGATGTGCTTCCAAATGGCACAGAGAAGCGGGCAGGGCTTCCTAAACCCGCTGCGTGTCTCAATCAGGTACTATACGCTGATGCAAATTAGGAGCGAGGATTTTGATTGGCCCTGATTAGTGCTGGCTAGCAACCGATTACATGTAATCTGGATTATGTAATCAGATTCCAAAAGTTAAGTGCTTGTAATTGGATTATGTTTGCAAATACTTGTAATCAGAGTACGGTCACGTTTTTTTGTATGATTACATATTCGCCCGATAGCGACAAATTTTGGTAACACAGGGAATGACTTTTGCTGCTTATTAATAGTCAGTAAGGTAGTTGTTAAGTTGTAGGGATGTAGAATAAAGCATTAATATGTGCTTAATTGCTTCTAATAATATGCATTACTAGTCAAGAGACCCTTTACCCAAATTATAATTAATTTACTTGAAATCACAAACCCCAGCTTGGAATACTAATGAATGCAATATATTTTCTTAACAATATGGTAAAAAAAATTGCGCTATTTATAAGGAATAATTTACTCAAAAATTCATATAAATCTAAACAGCTTGAGAAAGTGTGTTATTTTGATATATATATATATATATATATATATATATATATATATATATATATATATATATATATATATATATATTAATATAAAATATAAATATAAAATACAAAAATATATTATATATATATATATATATATATAATATTAATATAAAATATAAATATAAAATACAAAAAATATAATATTATATATATATATATATATATATATATATATATATATATATAAAATATAATATATATAAATATATATATTTATTTTTTATTAATTCATAATTTTTTTTTTCAAATATTAATCTAGCAACTTCACTCATGCTGAACTCGGTTTGTGATCAAGTTTTTTGTCCTGAGAGGCAATTTGTCTATTTTGTGCGCAACAAACGAAAAAGGGCCACAAACAGGACCAGCAACTTTGATCAGTCGTGTTCGTTTGTTCAGTTTTCTCATTCGTTTATGAATACGTCTCATTCTGTGATACTCCGAGGGCAAATTTGATCGGTAAACTCATCTAATCAATGAAATGTTCCTTTCAAGTCTGCGTCGCTCGTGCTAAACTCAAGTCTTTGAAGACAGGAGGGAAAGAAAAAAACATAAAATCAAGCGAACCGACTTTGCATGCACTTCACATACTGCGCGAGTCCCTTGAAAGCAAAGACGAACGGTTCTTTCACTTAAAAGATTCGTCCGAAAACACTGAGGGAGACAGATTAGCATCATTTGCATGCTATTACTTTAGCTCGACTCACACTAAAGGAATTATGCAAATCAGATAATGGCAGAAACACAGCCAAAAAATTGTGCTAAATCTCTCGGCCAGTTGTGAGGGGAGAGTCGTGGACAGATGTGGTGATTTTTACTGTAGATGTAGAGGCGCTTCGATCCTGCCGAATGCGAAATAACAGATAAAAACAATAAAATGCTGCTCTGAACGGTGCATTCATGTCCAGTTTGCTTTGCTTTTGAGGTGCCTTAATTTTAATCGCATGACTCTGGCTTCCTGCGTCTCAGATGTTTCCATTAAAAAAACTTTTCACAAGTTTGTATGGCTTTTTTATTTATCTGAAACACTGAATGAGTATGGAAGTGCTAGATTAATATTTGGCCCAGTGTTTTGAGGCACAATTAGATGTGAAAACAAAACAAATTTTTGTAGTATTTTATGTAGTATTTATTATATTATTGTATTAATAATATATGTATAATTAATATTTATTTTTATTTTTATTATGTATAGTACTTTGTATTTATCATTTAGCATTAGCTTTTTCATTATTTTTG